>NC_031982.2:16873375-17055875 GCF_001858045.2 Oreochromis niloticus | reverse complement strand
TTGTCCACAATTTCACATTCCCAGCTTGTGGTCTGTGGACCCCTTTCTCTCTCTCCCCCTTTTCGTTCTCGGAAGTCTTCATCTCAAAGGAAGATTACATGGTCTGTGGTACATTCATGCAGCCACCATTTTAAATCAATACCCAGGAGAGAGTGGAAATGTGAGTGCATGCACATCTTAAAATTGTCACATTCTGTTTCCAGACCTGCACTGCTCTATTCGCGGTAAACAGCTCCATACATAGATTTCCTATTTTCTCAGAGCAGATTGGCATTGGCATTATTTTTTTTTGTTTAGTTGGTGTGACATTTGCTATTCTCAAAAGACATATCACATATAATCGTCTCCTGCCAGCATGCCTACATGCTACAAGTGTGTGTGTGTGTGTGTGTGTGCATTCAGAAGAACATCTGTTAAGATTTGTGTACATCTAAGTGTGCGGCAGAGAGGGATGCAGAGTGAGCAAATCAGTATGCAAATGAAGTCAGAGTGATGACATTGTTTGTTTTGTTATTGTCACTAAAATTTAAATTGGGAAAATGTGGAGCACGGAACATCGTGACTTTTATGTCTTCATTCCGGCTGCTCAACCGGAGCAGAAATGCAGATACGTCATAGATATTCCCTTGTTTTGGATCGGACCCAAAGAAGGCCAGGCAGATGTTATTTATTGTTCTTTGTCTATCTATTTCCTCAGGGACAGAGATAAACTTATACAGATGTCCACAATAACTTTGTTTGTCATTTTTTTTAAATTGTCATTTGACACTTTATTCTTCCCCATTGTTCAAAGAAGATATGATTGGTCATTTTAGTTGTAGTTTCTTGTTTTGTGGCATCTCCTAATATGTGTCGCTCACAATCATACATGTGTGAGCCTGTGTCTTTCGAGAGCAGACCGGGATCTCCGAGTTCAGATTTCACTTTTATAGGTTGTCTTGAGGCAGTGGTCAATGTGAAAGGTCCAATTTTTTTTTCTTTTGCTCAGAAAGAACGCATTGTTCTGCAGAGGAGAGAATGAACAGAGATGCCGATGGAACGTGGCGGGAAGGTAGAACGAGCATCATGTGCAGCGTTTTGAGGGACTGGTATGGATAGTATGGACGTGGGGTGCATGTAGAGAAGATGAGAAAATAATGCTGTGACAGTTGGCACTCCTTTTTCCCTTGTGTACCTCCAACACACACCCACTTGCTCAGTATTGGCTGCTTGTGGGAGTCAGAGGTTATGTTTTTGGTCCCATGGAGGAAAAGGGCAACATTACAAGTCCCGTTTCAATTAAGTCTGAGAGACAGATCCGGCTACGTTATTGCTTGGGGGAATAAATGGCACAGGACGAGACCATACATCATTCGCTTATATGCAAACACTTCACCCCAGCCACTGACATTTACTCAATCCTGAGCCTTCTATATTTCTCAACTGTAGGCACATTGTAATTTTGTTTTGATGTGCAGAGGCTTTGGGTCAGCACATTGCCTCAGTCAGTGGTGAGCAGCGAGGAAGGAGGATCTCACTCCAAATCCTGCATGATGACTGCCACGTTGCCTGTCCTCCACTACTTCCTGAATAACATGAGACGCGGTTGATATTTTCATTTGGAGCGCAAATTACACTCTCAGGTCTTAGCACTGATGTGTTCATTGGCCGAGGAGGAAGTTTCCAGGTCTGTCAATTGCATATATAAATATATTTTCTGCACCATTTCCATTAGGTATGGCGATTGTCATGAAATCAGGGCTGTGCCATGTACATCGTAAATATTTGATGATTTTAAGAAACTCAAATTCATCACCAGACGAGTGATCTCAGAAGGTTATCGTGCTTTAAATATACTTGACAGGAAATATCACTTTACACTTTAAATATACACCTCATGCACTGGGTGGATTTGTAAAATCTGTAATAGGCCTGTAAAAATAAAATTAATGATTAAATTGTCTGTTTTGGGGGGGGGTTAAATTCCTAAGCTTGTGCATAATAATTTGATTTGAAGTTTTTATTCACATATTTCTGGTATTGAAACCAGACCTTTCGGGAAAAACTGAAACAAATATTTACTTGCTTAATCAAAAAAATTGGCCATAAAATTTGAAGCTTTTCCTTTTGGTGAAAACAAAATTGAACATTTGACACGCATAACCACTCCCACTCCTATTCTCTTCAGTACTTTGAAGCATAGGTCTGTGTATGTACAAAAAAATAAATAAATAAAAGTGTGAAGGGGCGGTTAAAGCTTCAGCAGTTTAGTCGGAAACGAGTCAAAAACTCACTTGCCTGTTTTTGTTTTTTTTGTTAAGGCAGCCTGTTTGCAGGATGTTCACCGTTAAATGGTCTGAATGTCTAATCTTAATTTTATCAGCTGGAACGCGGACGCATGCTACAGTCCACTCTTTTTTCTTTTTTCATCTCTAACAGGTGCGTTATTCTTAGTTTACAGCAAGCTGCAGTATTCCAGTCTGTTCACAATTAATGATCTGTGGCATAACACCCATTAACACTTTTCTAATGTGACACAAAAATATGGATAGTATTATCATTAAGGAAATTATGATGGAGGCATGGAAAAATCCCATTAGCACGGCTGTCAGTGCTCTTGACATGCGGCTCAGTGTGTTGGACTGGGCGTCGCGGGAGCTGGCCGATATGTCTTCTTATTCCATGGCATGTGTCTCTCTTGTTGTCATGGATTGTCTGCCACATGGAGAAAGAGTTCTGATTCAGAGACAATGACTGATTTCCTCCACTGCCGCAAATGAAATGCTACATTTCTGCGGTTTCTTTCTTTTTCTTGTCTTTTTTTTCCTCTCCTCTTGTCTCGTTTGCATTTATGAATAGCATTAATATTTTTGGAAGCTGAAGTTGCAATAATTGCATAATGAGATTATTGATTCGTGACATTTTTATAGTGCTGCTAGTGGAGTTCTCTCGCGCTCTCTTTCTTTTCTTTTTCTTTTGTCTTTTGCTTACAAATGCAAGGCAAAATATAGATTATAAATATTATGCAACATGATTAACACGCTCCTCTATTGCAAATTATTTATGACACCAATCACCAGTTCAAATAATGCTCATTAAGAAAGTTATTCATGTGCACTGTGTGTTCTCCTCCCTCCCTCCCCAACCCTAATTGAGGAGCGTTGACCTCTTGACCCGAGCTAAATTGAGTTGTAGTCCCTGTGGCGAGCGTCTCCTTCCCGGTCAGTCAGGGCGGATTACACAGCCATTGTGTTCGGCACTTTATCGTCCAAGCTGGCTGTAACCAAGCAGATGAGTCACGCATATCCAGGAACACACTCAGGGCTTTTTTTTTTTAATGTCTGAGAAGTGCTGCGAGATACCCTCACACACAAACAGAGACACACCAATGCTCGCATAAAGGCACAAGACATGTACGGCATTAAATACACGTATCTGTGGATATACACACTTCCCAAAGCAGCAGGAATTCATTTGATGGATTTGAAAAAGTCCAAGCTTCTGCGACTCTGCCTTATTCATCTCTGTTAAGCCATTAGTTGTTGCTGTTATGGCACGTCATGGTTTGTGCGCATGTAAATTAGCGTGGGGTATTTTTTCAGTTGTTCAGTTGTGAGGGGTTTTTTTTGTTTTGTTTCGTTTTGCGTTATTTTTTTTAATTTTTTGCTCCTCGTTCTGTTCCGATATAAAATGAATTCATTTCCTAAAAAGTAAGCGTCCCGTCTTGGGAATTGTCACTCACGATATAATGACAGTTACTCCACATTCATTTTTTTTTGTGTGTGTGTTTGGCCATTGTGTTAATTAGCGGCCTTTAATGCTGTGCCACTTGTTGTGGGATTATGTTTTTCCTGCTCCGCATTTTGAAAATCAAAGGAGCTGTGCTGAAATGGTCCCATGTGTGTTTGGTATTGTATCAACAAAACCTTGCAGCATGATTACAGTTTGTCACTGACTGAGTGATACACTGTACCTTGTCAAACATTAATTAACTGATAGCAGTGATGCATTTACAGCAGTGTGGACTGAGTTGCAGTCAGCTGAAGTCATTATGAGGTAATCATGAGCTTCAGAGTATATTAATTAAAAGTGCCCACCCTATTTATATATGTACTGTTATGACTGTTCATCAAATGTCCAGCTAGAAGGAAACGTCACAGGAGTTTGGCCTGACTTGACAGCTTACCCTCTATGATTGCTCCTAGCTAGCTATTAATTATCTAGCAGACAGGTGCAAATGAGAAAAGAATTTGCACTGTGATGGAAGTTGTTTACTTTAAATGGCAAAACTTTTAATAAGTTCACCGTGGTGACAAATCATCGCAAACCGCTGTAATGTTTAAGTTCTTATGGCATTGTAAAATAGAATTTTCTGCCTGAACTCCCTCATCTCACCAACAGGGACGGTAATCAAAACAAAAACTCCGGCTCCCACCACCAATCTCTGATAGAACCATGGGGGATTTATTAGGACCCCCTATCTCTAGCCCATTTAAATGATTCTAGATGCAAGGCGCTCAACGGTGTTAGAGAAACTCATTAAACTCTCAGGGCGCCAGCCACTAAGGCCTCCTTTAAGAGGACAAGGTTTCTCTGTTGGCTGAAACAGTCCTCTTTGGAGGCTCTGAGGGATATATACCTCCACGGTGTCCAACTATGTCTGCTCCATCACTTTTAATTGATTTAGCTAATTAATTGCTAGACCCATGACCATTTGTTTTGCATATTTTCTTCCTACATCAATTATAATTGTTGCTCGGGGAAATATTCAAGATATTCGGAAAACATCCCTATATGTAACTGAATTTACATTGTCGTTTCTTTACAAGTTTATTTTGAATAAAAGCTCCTTTTTTTCTATAATGGAGTTCCTTGAAAATTCACTTTTGGCTGGACACTGGATGACAGCGAACCATAGTCGCTCCATCGTTTGCCGTCTTCATAAGAAACAGCTCGACACTTTCCTCTTCATTTTTCACTGAAGTTTGACACCCCACTTGACACTAACTTGTGCTCCCCTGTGGAAAAGGCTTCTGCCACCATAGGATCCTGGCTTAATTATGCAAAGTACAGGATATTTTGTGCGATTTTAAAAGTGCGCCAGTTTCTGCTTTGGCAGTCACTGCCACACTCCCCTACTGGGAGGTCCTGTCAGACTCCCCCTTCCTCTTTGCCCAGGAAAATGAAAGGCTAGAAAGAAAAGACATAATGGAGAATGCATTTCAACTGCAGGGGTGGAACGCAGAGGCGTAAGAAGTCCTCAGTGAGACCCTCATTTTACATGGAACAGGTGGGAGACTCTTTTGTTCTCTTCCCGCTGTTAAAATCCATTTCATTTCTTGTACTTGACATGCCACGAGGAACTCTCACCAGTTCCAAAAAGGCTCCAATGTAAAAGGTTCTTACCTTTTACTAAACACAAGTCGTGTTTTTCAAGGCCGGTGCTGTTGTCAGAAAGTCAAAAGTGGTTTAGCTGCCATGCACCTAATGAGCAGATGCGAGTGCCGATCAAGCCGTCACTATTTTGTCACCCACTCTGTTAAAGAGCAAAAACACTTTGCAGCCACTTTGGCTGCATCAATTTTCTACGTGTCTATTGGCGTCTTATTACATTTGTATACTTTACTGTAAGTTTCATTTTGGATCATAGGATCACAGCTTTAGGAAGATACATATTTATGCTGCAGTGCTCTTTTCATGATGCCAGTCTAACGTAGCTAACCAGTGCACCGTGCAACCTTCTTACTAATATAGTCATCAAGGTATTTTTCACTTGGTCACTGTTGATGTTGGGAGTGTGTTTCATGGGAGACGTTCATAATTCATCACGTCATTACTCAGTCCAATATGTTATTTACGTGGGTGGCTGTTTGCCTTGTTGCCAAACCTCATACATATGAAAGGCTTGTGCGGATTGCCAAACCACAGGTTGAGCTTTGGAAAGCTGCTGAAATCTCCTGGAGTTTCCATATAGAAAATCTCAATAGTAAATAATAGAAAAGAAGGAAATCTCAATGTGTCTAACTTGTTTTTCGCTGTTAACTGTTTCTTTCCCTCTATTTCTCCCCCTTCTCTTTTTCTGGCAGTAGAAGACAATGTGACAGAGGACCAGCACAGTCCTGGGCAGACTGCCATTCCAAGCGGTAATGCTCCATTTCATATTTCATCATTTTCGGCTGGAAAGTGGATCATGTGTCTCTGTGTGCGTTTGTGTGTGTGCGCCTATGTGTGTGCGTCTGTCTGTAAAATTTTTGTCGGGACCAGAATGAAATAAAGTATGTGCTTCCTGTTTCTGAGGTTTTCTTGCTGTAAACTGAACGGTTGCATGTGTTTTTTATAACTCAAGCGCTTTAGTGCATTTTCCGTGTTTGTGTGCACGCATGCAGGTGTGCCTATAGCTGTCCTTGTGTTTCTGTGTGTTCTTGCCTCTCTTTTTTTTAACGCTCTTTGTTTCCAAACCCTCTGTATGATGTAGAATAGAGCTACGCAGATGAATGTGTCCTGTCTCCACGCGTGCCATTCACAGTGGCCCTCCAGGAACAGAGCGGTAATTCAGGTCAGGCTAGCAGAAAGCCCCCTATGAATGAAGCCTGCTCCTGATGCACCACACTGTATATTTTCATTTCATTTGTCTCTGGTAAAGGTTAAGTCTCAGGCGTGGTTATTTTAAACCCGATATGGATGGTTTTGCCCAGCAGGCTGGGGACCCTGGGTACTCCTAGGCTGCCACATTAGTCCAGCATTTACCCATAGCTTTCTGAGTGCCTCTGTGTAAAATACAGGAGCTGTATGCATTACTGCAGTAAATCCTGCCTTAACTCACTTGCTCACTAGTACTCAGTAACTCATGTTTTTGTCTGATGTCTTGTTTGTTAGCTGGTATCTTAAGGTAGATGTGAGGTTCTTGCACTGATTTAGAAAGAAGCAGTTTTTGCGCATATATTTTTCTGCTATCTGTCCTGTATGTTTCCGACTGAGCTTTTCCTCTTCATCAGGCTTACTAGTAAACTCTTTTGCCGCATATTTGTGTATGGCTAAACTAAATAGTCGGGCCAATACATCTTCTGCTGTGTTAATTTGTATTGATGGCTATTGGTGGGTGGTTCTTTGAAAAGAATCTGCCTCCTTTGCCCATCTAACCCCGGCTCAAGGGATGAAGGACTGGGCATAAGAGGCAGACTTGCCTCGGAGACCTCCTGTCATCCAGAGCCAAAGCAGAGCTAATGAGTGTGCCTGATTACAACGACCCCCTCAGACACACGAATCTCCCCTCTCCCCGTCTCTGCGCCGCCTCTATCTCCAGAGCGAGGGGAGACAGCCGCCACATGATCGATGTCTGCCTGTGGAGAAATCAGGAGGGCGCACAAATTAATTTCTCACTTTCCTCATTTGACTTCGTTTGACTGATTTATTTTTTAACCTCCTCTCAGGATGCAGCTTGACGACTGGTCAATGAGGAAAGAGTTGTTTGCGGCGATGAACTTTTAAGATACAGCGAGCTTTCGTTTTGCCTATCTGTCACCTGTCTGGGTTTTAAAATGCAGTAATTCTACATAATGCCCCAACAAGTCCTTATAAAATCAAACTGAAAAGCAGCAGAAAGAGCTTACCTGATTTTCATGCGTTTGCTACTTTGACGGACAGGGCCACAATAGCCATTAGACTTCTGACAAGCTAAGGGCTTCACCAGACATGGTGTCAGGATCTGCCTCATAAGTAGACCCCCAGTTGCGCTCTTCTGTGACTCTGCAAGCATTCTGCAGGCCCTGCATCCTGTTTCTTATTCATGTTTGATATGTAGCAAAGGCAAAGGAGAAATGCTAACAAAAGAGGCCCTCTAAAAGATAGACAGTATTATGCATAGTATAGAGGGGCAGGAACAGTGTGATATCTGAGATTTAATGAGGCAGTGTGCTTTTTTACCCAGAGAGTCTGGAGCAGGCTTAAGATCTGCAGCTTGGCTTTACCACTGCGCTGCCTGTGTGTAATTATAACCACATGCTCAGTGCTTTTTCTTCTCTTTTATATATACATCCCTTTCTTTTTTCTTTCTTTCTTTTTTTTTTTTGCTCTTGGCTATTACAGATTGAGGCTTTTTTTTCTTTCTTTCTTTGTTTCTTTTTTTTTTGGAAGACTGTGTCAGCTCTGTCAAAGTGGAGTGGAGTGAGGCAAATAGAAGAGTTTCAGAGATCTGAAGGGGTGTCTGGGTGGCTAGGTGCTCTAGTGTGGAGTAGTGTAGCGTATTGGTGCGGCGTCTGAGACTCTGGCTCTGGCTGAGGTTGAGGCTGCCCACAGATCAATGTACTGCAGGGCTCGCAACAGCAGGAAGAGGAAAAGGCTCTTTCACTACACCACTTCAGAAAATCATATTCTCTATTATTCATTTCCTTTGATGTTTTACTGCACTAATGGCATAGCAAGGCGCTCCGTGCAATATTATCACTGCCTGTGAGAGCGCGAGTGAGACGGCTGAACAGGAGAAAGAGCATTTGGTGTGTTCAAATGTTGTTTCTCATTCAGCTTCTTTGATTTCCGTTCTTCTTTGTGTGCTCATATCTTTTCTGGTGCAGAGATTTTAATGGCGGATGATGCCATCTGTATACCTGTGATTATATGTGCTGCTTGCTTCATGAGCTGCTCTCTGTTGTCTCCGTTGTTTGTTCTTGCCTCTCCTGTAATTGTTTGACACCTTTTCTCCCTTCCTTTGCTACTCTTATCTTCATCTCAGCGTGCATCATAAAATTTTCATAAAAATACTACATGTTTATTTGTAATTTATAACAAGGTGCCAAACACTTTCTGCCAGTGCACCACTTTAAGCTCGTCTTTAGCGCTCTAAGAGAAACGGCGTTTGACAAACACCTCTGCTAATCGGCGTTCAAATTTAAAATGCATCAAATGACTGACTAATAATTAGACTTTAATTTGAATCAGAAGAATTAGAAGCAGATACTATATCGCAGATACAGACCCCCCCCACACACACACACACATGTAAATTCTTGACAATTACTAACAATCTGGCAAGTGTCAAGCTCACAGCCCTCTCGCCGCATCATATTCTTTAATGATGGCGAATCAGTGGATGTGACGGTTTAAGCGGAGAGCCCCGAGTCCCATCCTCACAGAGGAGGATATACTTGGAGGCACATGTGGCATTAGAATGTAGTGTGACCTATATATGGTGGGTTCTCGGCAAAAAAAAAAAAAAAAAGTTTCAGATTTTTAAATAATGAGGTGCCGGCAAGCGTGTGAAGGTTATTCAATCTTAATGTCCTCCTATTTCTGACAGCCTCCCTCACTCTGATAAAGAAGCGTGCCCACCTTTGATCAGGCCTGCCGACACGTGTCGAGAGAAGCTGCTTGCTGGTTGGAATAAATTCTTAATTCGAACTTGGGGGTGGGTTGTTGTAGGACGGGGTGCCATGGAGAGAGGGGAGGGGCGTGGGGTGGTGGAGCGGGGGCATCGTAAGATCAGGATCTTTGTAACATCATGGGGAAATGAGGAGATGGGTGCACTGGTAATGATGTTTTTGACACCCAAGTTCTTTCGCTGCACAAAGGAGGCTCCGTCAGGCTAAACCCTGATGGAGCCTGTATCTACAGGCAAGTAAGAACATGGCCCTCAGTGGTTTCACACTTTTTTGTGCTCAGTATGTCTCAGATGCATTTGAGTCAAATTCAGATTAAAACCCTGACATCCGTTAGATTTTGTGCTTCAAAATGTGTGCCTAGCATCCACAACTACTTTTCTGTCTTCTCTTTATTGTAGGCCCACCAAGTTTTTATGAATTTTTCTAGCTTAGGGTTAGATATTAAATCTCCAGTGTTAAGGTTCACGCAGAGAGTTAACTTTTTAGATTAAAATTCTATTAACAGGCTTGGCCAGACAGTTCACTTTATATTATTATTTTTTTTATTATTATATTTTCTTCTATCCCTCTGTGCTCATGCCTCCCTCTCTCCCTGTGGTCAGTGTCTGCACCTGTCACAGTGTGTGGGCCAGACAGTGGGGGATGAGGCTACGCTTCCTTGCTAGGGACCACGGGTCCCTGGTGGGGCTAATGGAGCAGCGAAGAGAATATCAATTAAAAGGTTATAAATATTTAAAAGCAAAAAATATTCAATAATATAAGGGTAGGGGGTCCAGGAGAGTCTTCAACTCACAAGATGAAAGTTGTGGCATGATAAATGTCACTAGGCACCATAAGAGACCATAAGTGTGCGCGTGATGGATGGATTTGGACCCGGACAGATATTACATGGCTCTAAAGACGTCAATCACCATTCAGATCCCCACATTTTATTAGTACAGTATTAATGTGCTTTTAGTACAATAAAGGTTTGAAATTTATCCTTAGAAATCATTTTGTTAGATCTTCATTATATCCCCCCTATGAATAATTTCTCAGTCGCAGCTATGATCATCTTCCTTTGAGCCGCCCTTATCAGAGTATGGATCAGCGGTCAGTGTAGCCTCTCTCTTGTCCTTACCTTCCACGCCGACGCTGTTAAGATGCTTATCGGAAATTAACAAGGGTGTTAATTTGAACCTTTGTTTTAAATTAACAAGGGCGTTGGGCCTGATGAAAAATTCTCAATATCTTACACATCTTCGCCCAATATTCCACAGCCATCCCAAGCATGCTGGTATCGATCTGCTGTCCAGCCAGTAGAGGCTGGTAGAAGAGAATGTCCTGATCTGATGGATTACTGTATGAGGCCCAGAGGCACAGGAACCTCAGTATTGATGTGGCTCTTTAATCCCACGGTTGGACGTGACCTTGCCGTGTCTAAACCCCCACGCCCCCAGAGCGACTTTCCAAACCACCGCCCCCATCCCCTTCCCCCAAACATGTAACAGTTTACACTTCCAGTGCCGCATCGCTACAGCTCAGGTCGCTCACCTCAGCGGAGTACAATGACCCAGCTCGGATTCGCTGAAAGTTAGAGCAGAAAGTTGTTACCTAAAACAAGAGAAAGCAAGGGATTGGAAATCAAACTTACAAATGCATAATGCTGATCCTTTTCCCCGGTAATCATAAAAAAAAGTTATTTTATTTGGTCGTTATTGTGGATCTATGAAATAATATGAGAATACCAGTGAAATTCATCCACGCTCTGCTCAGAGGAATGTATTTCTATTTCAGATTAGACATAAAATGCTTAAATGTAGCCATCAGTTGTTTTCCCTGACAGGACCATGCTGTAATATTAGAGAAATTAATGATTCATGAAGGCCTTTGGGAAAAAAAAGAAAGTTTTAACCTCCTCCACAGGCACCCTGTAAAAAAACACACACACATGAAGTGTTCATATTTCTGTGCATATTGTGAATTCTGTGCCTCTGTGTGCGGATGAATCATAACTCTATATTGTGTGGCTTTTGGCCTCAGTCAGAAGTGTTTCCCCCCAGAGCAAGAAAGGCCTGCATCTGTGAGGATTGGGTTGGGATTTTCATTTTCTTGAAACACCTTCTGTTCTGTTCTGCATGGTCCCACCGGGGACCACAGTGCTGATATTTTTAGAGGGCATGTTCCGAGAGCCTCAGTCGCCAAGAGGGAAGGACAATGGAGGGTGTGATGTTACATCAATACTTGGCGCAAGTGGGGGAAAGAAAAAAATCCTGGGTGGCCTTGATGAGTTCTCGACCGCCTTTCCTCAAGGAATTTCACAGTTTAAGAGCACCCTAACAGAAAGAGGACCTAAAATGGCCGCCCCAGTGTACATGCACCCAGCGCCAGTACAGCCACACCTGCACACTTTTGGTGCCACGCACTCCTTGTCCTCAGGCTCTGTTAACTGTGTGCGGGGTGAAAAAAACAGGCTTACTCCTAACGTTCCCCTCCGGAGTTTCCAGACAAGCCGAGAAACACTTATTGGAGTGGGGCTTAAAATGGCTGCCAGTGAAGTGCAGAGGCTCTTCTTCCACCCCGCAAAAGCCTAACCAGGGTGGCGTGATTGTTTGATATTAAGTATGGTGTTTTAATTAGACGTATTGTGAAGTGTAAAGGTCGCAATGTGAGGAGAGACAGGGCTGCGGGCCATTCCGCCTATTAATAAGATACTATTCCAAGCCGCTTTGGCTTAACTACGTGTCAGAATGAAGATATGCGTGGAACGCTGCGAGTGAGCGATGCAAGGTTTGATTTGCTGTCGGAATGCTTTAGTATCACGTGAAGAACTTCAGATTAGAGTGGTAATTTGAAAGATGGTTCCTCCTGATTCAGGGTAGTAAGTTGCCCACCCCTGGCACTGCTGCAGCACAAAGCCAACGAGAGACAAAACTGCAGATGGATTGAAGAATATTGATGTGCGCGACCCGCAGCTGCCTGCGAGCAAAGCTGAATAATTTAGGGAAGTGTGTCGTGACGACAGCCCAACACACACCAATCTCAGTTTTTGTGTGTCTTCCTGCGCTATGCTACATACATCCACAGTTCTGGTCTAAATGTCTGAGTAATATGGCAAGGTCTTTCTCCTCTGATAGATGCTGACTGATGCAATTCAGCACTCGCTGGCAGAATTTCATATTTCTTTGGTCCAGCCAAAACTGCAATCCAGGATTTATTAACTACACATATTCCCATCAGTCTAGTTTCATATACTGAAGTTTTGCTTGGGTGAAGCAGGGCAAACACAACGTAAAACCATTTCTAATAACAGAGGGTGCGTGCTTGTGTGTTTGTATGTGTGTGTCGGATTTGTGTGTGCGAGCGTTGTACCGCCTTCTCCGCCTGTATATCTCTCGCCCGCACCTGCCCAACAGTTCTGTTATGGCATGAGTGGTTGAGTTACAGAGGCCCAAATTGAACCTGCATTTTTATTACAGCTTTTATTATTGTTTTTATTAAATCCAGAGTCTAGAAATCCATTTTATTGTCACCCAGAGGAAGCCGTAGTACCTCACTGTGTGGGTCACCCCTCTGACTATGTGGTGCTGTCATTTCCTGTGGCTCGGCAGATCCAGAGTGCGCCCTCGAGAGGGCGGCGGAGGATGGTGAGACCGGGCATCTAAGGAAGAGGCTGCTCTCTCCAGAGGAAGGAGAGGAGGGAGAGGAGGAGGACGAGGAGCCCGCGCTGCACAGCTGCGACAGCTGCCGGCAGGTGTTCGAGTCGCTGAGCGATCTCACCGAACACAAGATTAATCAATGCCAGCTGACAGGTAAACAACGTTCAGCCCACCGAGCCTCCCCTCCACTCTGCCACTCAGCTCTTCTCCCACTCTCACTCTATTCTTTCATCTGAGAATATGCCACACTATGTGTGTTAGTACACTGCACCAAGGGGAGCACAACACCAGACTACCAGTTTCTTTGGTAGATATCCAGCAGCACAGGCCTCCACACACATAGCGCATTAGTTATATTGTGCTGTGCGTTAATATCATCAGAAACGACATACAAACAGGCCTACACGTGCCCATTAAAATAGATAGCAGTATATGTATTTATAGTACGAGCCTCGTGTCCTTGCATGTGTCAGTGTAAGGTTTTATACAGCACCATACTAATTCGAAACGTTTCACTAACACCGAGTGTTAGTAACGTGGAGCTAGAAGGTCCCACAGTAACCAGACCACCAACTGGAAATGGATCTTTGCTCCAGGAAAGTCCCTCAGCTGCTCCCAGTGCGAGCTAGCTGCGGTAGTAATACCTTGTGGGATTGAAAGAGAAGGATGCCATTGGCAGACTGTGTCATTGACCTGTTGATGGATGAATAGGACTATAAATACCCTGACAAGGTGGCAGACAGAACTAATGATGTGAACTGAAGGTTTCCATGTGCTTCTCCTGGACTTGCTGTCCTCCTTTACATGCCCTGACAGGCCCGTATTGAGAAACACCATCTGATACTCATTTCCTAGTGTTTGGGCACATGTCTCGTCTCTTTCTACTGTCAAAAATAAAGTGAACTAAAATGTCCTGTTTCTGTTTCAGATGTAGTACAGACGCTATTGTTTGTCATTCAAAAGAAAAGCCAAGAGATGTTTCAGAGAACGTCTTTTTCAGCTGCCCGTACGATTGAGTTGCATTCAGTCTTTAAGTATGATGACTAGCCTGTTTCATTTGGGCTCAAACTCCAATAAAGTCATGTAGTGCATGGTGTGTAAAAATGCCAGTCATAATTCTTAAATGACAGTCATTGCCTCTGTTATCATGAAGATTTTTCTCTTTAATATGTTTAATATTTCTCACTGAATCCAGTAATCGACTCTTTTATTGATGCCCCAGGGATGGTAAATGGACACAAGAGGAGAAATTGCAAGCAAGAAAGTTTATGGCTTAAAGATACACTCGATAATTGAAGTGGAATAGATAACACATTGAATTTTAAATAGAAAATGAATACATGTATAATGTATATATATAAATGGATGTATATATAACATAAGACGGAAAAAATACCTCAGCTGCACTAGCAACATAAAAAGTAAGCTGGTAATGCAAAAAGATTGTTTTAATGCTAGCTTTTATACAATGTGAAATCTTGCGCTGATGTAAGCCGTTTAACATTTGCAGGAAACAACAACCTCCACCAATTAGAGATGTCGCTGTTTCAGTTAAGTTTTGTAGGGTAGTTCTTTTCCGTGACATTGCAAATAAGATGGGTTTTGATAAAACAAGACTGATATCATGGTTCCTACAAGAACACATACTGTTGTTTCACAGTGTTGTAGCTCATGGTAAGTCTACATTACAACACCATGGCTCATAATCAAAACCCCTGCTTCTGGAACATCACTGTTGCGCTCTATTAGAGGTAGTCCTTTAAGCCTTGTGGTTATGTGCTCCAAGTTCAAAGGTCACAGCTTACTTTATCCATTTCAAATTTAAAGCCTTGGAGCATCTCAGTACATAGAAACCCTTCCTAACAAGGCTTTTATTGTGAAAATTTGCAAGAAAGTGCTGTATAAGCCTCATATTGTAACCTGAGGTTGTTGTTTTTTTAAACACTAATTTTTTTGTTGGGTCACTCACCAGCAGGATGTTATTACTGACCAGCTGACAGACACAGTTGTCGGGGTCATGCGCCTCTCTGACTGTAAGGAATCTTCCCCAGCTGGTGGAAATAGTATTTACGTGTGTTATGCCCAATCTTAGAATGTTTCAGCTAGCACTTTCGTGTGTGCCCAGCAATAGTCTCTTTTCTGTTTACATTCAAGCACAGTTTGATTTCATATTTTGCAACCCACAGTCAGCAAACCACAAATTATAGGTTAGATATCCCATGAGTTTTACAAAGATTTTCCATTAACTGTGAGACAGCCTCAAGTCTTGTGTTTTTGTGTACTCAGTATGTAAAAATGCTTTCTGTTACCCTCCTGTCTGTGTTAATTTAAGCAGAAATGCATACATGTGCATTGCACAAGTGACTTTATGCCCTGCTATGTGTTTAAACTCAGAAGAAGCGACACTCAATCAGCTAAAGGTGTGAAAACTGAGTGCACACTTCACTTCAGCATTACTGTCATCCAACAAAAAAATGACTGGTCTAAGGGAAAGAGTCTCCTGTCACCCTTTTTTTTTTTCTTCAATCTGACACCCAATTCAATCAAGTCGTTGCAGATGTGTAGACAGTCTTTGTTTGGGGACAGTTTGAGGAATGCAGAAAGAAACCCCCCCCCCGACAAAGGATGTTATTTAAGCCAGACTGGGACATCTAACACTTAATTAATGAAAGTTCTTCCTATACTTATGCTGTTGCACAACACTGAGAAAACAATAATGTTATAAAGTTGTGTTTGTGATTCAGGGACAGGTCTTTAATGTTCAGCAGCATTTTCAGTTTGTGGTCATGACTGACTCAGCCATATTTTTTTTTTATATATATAATTAAGCCTGTCTTTTAAAAATGTCAATCTTATGGACAAATAACTCTTAATTGCTCAATGATGAAAAAAAAAAAACACAGTTTGGATAAGAGCCCCTGTGGAAGCCAAACAAAAGATTCTAATTGCCATTAGGGTATTGTGATTGTGCAGAAACACTCTATTAGTATTCAAACACAGTGGGAGAAAAGAAACTTCTAGATGGCATACTAAGTACTTTGAATGTGCGTGTGTGTGTGTGTGTGTGAGTATGTGTTTGTGCATTCTCTGGAATATGGGATATGAGATTTCCTATGTGGCATTATGTAGACATCCATGACCAATTAATCTGCCTTACATCAAGTCTCTACTCACAGATGGATCCTTTATTAGAGCCGTTTTCTAATCAACCACCAGCACCTGCTAAACTCTCCATTTTTACGATTTCAAATATTTTATTTTTGGTAAACAAATTGCAGAGCTTGACTGGAACCAATCCATGTATGAAGATTTGCATGCTGACACAACTCTGCATTTTTTCCCCTCCCATCAAAACATATACAGTGAGTTACCTAAGCCAGACAGCCCATATACAGTCACTAAGCTTAAAAAAATACATATTATAAAAGCAGTCGGATAAGGCAAGTGAAATAAAGTCTAAACAGATTCTAACTGTGTGCCGACCACACCCGATGGACAGAGAGAAAGAAAAAGATGTTACATGTCACTGCGATCAATGGCGGCCATTGTCTCTCCCCATCTGGCAGAGGTATAACACCTTTCCATGCACTTAAGCTGTGGCCACTGCAGTGCGCTAAGGGAGCACATGGGTATGGATTGCCTCGTGTCCCCGATGCGATCGGTGCTATTGATCGCACTAATGCTGGACTGCAGAGGAAGGCGAGCGCCTGAGAAAGAGAGCAAGGGAGAAGAAGGGAGATGTGGAGAGTGAAAGAGAGAGAGAGAGTGCTGCAGGAATGTGTCCCCAGGGAGCCCGTCTTGGGCTGGGGCAGGGCTTCAGGAATGCTCCCCAGGAGATCCCAGTGAAGGCTAGGGCAGGGCTGGAAGAATGCTCCTCTAGAGAGTTGAGAGTGGAGGCTGGCTGGGGCAGGGCTAGAAGAATGTTCCCCAGAGCACCCCTTTAACTCTGGGGCAGAAGTAGAGAGGCTCTGTGGGGGAGACCCCCACCCCCCACCCCTCGGCTCCAGAATGGCTGCGGATCAGGTTTCCGTGTGGGGATCAGCATCCTGCCGACATGGCTTTAGGCTACCCTGGGGAAGAGACAGGAGGCTGGAGGCATAGCTATTCCATAGGCCTTTCCAAAAACACTTCACAAATGCTTTGTCTCACTATCACGCTGCATTGTCTGCGCACACTTATATTGTTACCTATCCTTAATAGAGAAAGAGAAACACTGTGTGTGTAGTTTGACTTTTGTTCTCAGTTGGCACAAGACATGTTCATATGCCAGGTATGAGATTGCAGTGGTAGGCAAGGAAACATGCCTTCAGGCCTACTCGCCAAAGAAATACCTTGCTTCTCATCTCATTTCAGCTTGTGTTTACTAGCCCACACTGTAAATAAAAATAACACCTCTAGCTCAGAGTTTAATTCAAAAGATTGCATTTTCACACAGCCTTACTCGGTCAATTCTTCAATTCCGCGTCTCTGAAGGTATTTGAATAGCCTAGTGCACACATGGGCTGTCAGCCTAGTGGCCGTTCTTTCATTATGGGTCCAGCTCCCTTGAGCAACACCTTTTCTTGTGTCCTTCACTAGAGGAGGGGCATGTCTGCTCCCCCCAGAGAGATCTGTGCCCTGCTATTTTAACCCTCTGTGAGATGACCTTTTTAATAAGTGT
The DNA here is from genome assembly GCF_001858045.2 of Oreochromis niloticus. Classification (NCBI taxonomy): domain Eukaryota; kingdom Metazoa; phylum Chordata; class Actinopteri; order Cichliformes; family Cichlidae; genus Oreochromis; species Oreochromis niloticus. Next base: position 17,038,224 of record NC_031982.2, on the reverse strand, counting down.
CTTTCTCTGCTTTCCTGCCGGCCACTGTGCGAGCAAACAGAGCATGTCTTCTGCTTCCCTCAGATAAAGGAATCAATCAGAGTGGGTGCAACAGAGAAAGAGAGAGAGATAACTGGGCCATATATGGATTTATATTATGTAGATTTCCCCTTTTCCTCATCCCTGTAGACACTGCAAAATGCACTCAGCTTCAATAAAACACATTTCAGATTTATGAGAAAAATACAAATGAAACACTAATACTCACTGAAAAACAATAACATCTCCTCACAATGCAGAACATGCTAATATGATAGAAACTCTGTCTCTGTTTGCAATGGGCACCATTTCTTTTTTAAACCTGCTGATATATGTCCCCCCCTCCTTCTATTCCCAACCACAACATGTTTGTTTGAAGTGTTTGAATTCATTTACATCAAGCCTTTGGGTCAGCAGCATGGAAACATTCAGTAATACCCTCAACTATGAACAGACTCCTGGCAGTCCGTGCTTTATACTAACTGTTTCCAACAGGCTCCTATTGGTTGTACTGTTTTTTTTCTACTAACTTTGTGTATTGATCCAACAGCTGCTTTGTGGCTGCCAAGAAGAATGTGCCAAACTGCAAAGACTTTATTCGCTTCAAAAGGGCTCACATAAGAAGAAAAGCGACATGACAAGACCTGATTAGCCGAACTCTGAGCCACCGCCGTTCATCAGAAATTCTGCTGTGTTTTTGCCGGGGTGTCTTGCGACATCCTGGTACAAAGAGCAGCACACTGATTACAAGGCTTTGAAAGGAGGAGAGGCGGTCAGAGGAGAATAGCTACTTCTGGCACAACGCAGCCACTGAAAAGAGACCTCATGCTAGAGTGAGCTCTTACAATTGGGCTTGAGTCTTTCCTGTGTATGTGTTTGTGTGGGGGGCATGTTCTACGTGAGCGTCTGAGAGAAAAGAAAAATAGGTATGGAGGGAAAGAGGTAGAAAAGATATTAAAGTAGATGTTGACTCCGTGGTATAGACTCCCCGCGCACTTCCTCTTTGTGCAACAGTGCCAGCAACGTTAACAGGAATGTCATTAGGAATTCAAAGCATATGCCCTCGTGAGGACGCCCTCTTTCTCTTTCCCCTGTGCTCCACACGGCACATATTATGCACTGTATAAAGTATTTATTGGTCTTTGTCAGACGAGGGCTGCGTTTTCTGCAGAAAAACCATCAAAATAAGAATAGAGGAACTTGCAGGGTTTTTGTGTGTGTTTTTTTGCTCGGGTTTGTGGGTTTAAGGCATAAACAACAATGACTAGCACTGCAACTCTTTGCTTTTCTCGTATCCGCATCCCCCATCCATCTAACACTCTGTGTCTCTCACGTTTTTGCTTGTTCAATCAGTCATCCGTGCACACACAAACACTTATTAACGAGCACGAGCATACACGCTCCCTCTCAGCACCTGCGTGCCTGCACTTTGCATTTTAGACGACACATAATTCATCGCCCAGGAGGCTAAACACATGCCGGGACTTCATCCAGTTGACCTCTTTCTTAAGTAGGTAGCCACAAAAGCCGAGATGACATGTGGACAAAACAGAGATAATCTCCTGCACTCACCCAGAACTACAAGCTACAAGCACCTGAGCGAAAAACTATACCAACGACAGTGTTCTTATTTCCCCTTTTTGCTGTGTAGTGGTCCTTTGAAACTACTGTCTTCAGTTCTGTGACAATGACCAGCCCAAGAAGCGGTTGTTTCGGTTTCTCTCACACTCAGTATCTCTCCCTGGCCCTGGCTCTGCCTGCTCTTTGTTCACTCTCTTCCTCAGCCTGCAAGTCTTTTTCAGCGGCACAAGCAGAAGAATGGCACATTAAATCTTAATAGGACTGCGTCTGGCCGTGTTGAATTGCAGAGCGTGTTAAGCCGGCGCTTTCCTCCCCCTTGGCACACGCTTGTGGAAGTGGAAAACAATTGAATAAAAGAAACCGCTCGCTCTCTCTGTAACACAAGTGACTTCGGCTGCTCTGCTGAAACTATGAGATTGAACTGACTCCAGCTCACAAATGGCTTAAGCCCTTACTAAGAGACTGTAAAATAAACATTTGTACTTTTCAAGATGCATATGTGGAAGGTGCACAGAGGATTTACCTGACCACCCACAATGAAGCCGTCGCATTATTCCCTGTTCCAAGTGACAGCTGAAAAACGCTGCTGTAGAACTCTGTGCTTAACTGGTGGCTGAGACAAACAGAGGGTAGAAGTACAGGAGTAACCTAGCTAGGAGGGATATGTGAAATGTATGAAGAGAAGGAGATAAAAAACAGAATATTTAGATTGAATACAGTCAGAAAAAATAACAAAGAAGTAGAGAAAAGACACTGTAAAGGTAGGGAAGAGCCAATCTTAGCAGCAATGTGAGTCCAGGCCTTCTTTGTAAGGCAGTCAGAGGTGGTAATTAGCCAGTGATGAGTTGACGGGTTGTGTGTCCAGTGCTCGGCACTGCTGGGTGGGGCTGTGGGAGGTAGATAAGGCCAGCAGTGGGCTTATCTCTGAGAAGGACAGGCACCAGGCCTGCCAGGCAAATCCACCCACAGACCTGCCGTATTTTATTAACAACATCATTAATGCCAGACAGGTTATGTGCGATGGCTCGGAAGAGAGACGGGAAAAAGTAAAAAACAAATAAAGTCTCAATTCCTGCTTGGCCGGCCGGTCTAAAGTACATAGGCACCGGTTGACGTGTTTTGAAAGCAAGGAGCTTGTGGAGATGTTTACCAGGTAGGCAGCCAACGGAAGGGCACGGAGAGCGAGCTTGGATCTTACCTCTGGGTTTTGCTCATTCTCCTCTGGGTCCCCAGAATTCAAATGATTTTCTTTTTTTCCCTTTCAAACGTGGGACTACTCACCAGAATAATGATGAAGCAGATACAGAGAAACATAACTAGACACAAAGAAAAGGCAAAATTTTTTTTTTTTTTAACTTTACGGACATTCAGGGTTTCATTTTTAAACACATGCTTTGTAAAATGCTCAGTTTTCTCCATTTCTCTTCCTCTCGCTCACCTGCATCTTTCAATCAGGTGTTCAAAGTTTTGTCTTCTTCATGCTCCTTTAAATTATAGGGCATTAGTAATACATTTATTACACTTTTTTAGTTTGCAGTAATCTGTTGACCTTGAATCAGATACCACTATAACAGTTATCAGTTATCATTTTGTATTAGTATGTGAAATATGCCAAATAGCGTTTGTTCAATGGCATGTCTCACTATAAAAATAATCACCCCCAGGTTATGAGGATGTGACCTGGGTGCACCAATCAGTGTATACCTCACTCACCCCAATGCACACCTAAATGAAACAGGCTTTTGAATCGTCTTCTGCAATTTCCCCCAATGAAAAAAAAAGTCTTAGGATTTTGCTCATGTCTGCGTGGAAATGTACTGCACATTGATCCCCATAGGGCTTTTTCCTTACATGGCTTTTGCCAAACTCACCAGTAATGGGAGGAAAGGAAGGAGGGAGACAGAGGGCGGTGGAAAGAGTGACCAGTCCGACAGGTTTATGTCTCCCTGCAGGCTGAGCTCTGTGGAGCGGGCCCACAGGAAGGAACGGAGCCAGCTGTGACGGCATCCTGCTAGCCACTGTGGTTTAGGAGCTTTGGGGCTACACTATCACCGACTCAACATTTCCCCCTCTCCTCTACCCTTCCCAGGGGTTGTTTTTGTTGGCCAGGGGGCAGTGTTTGGGTGGGGGCTGCTATGTGGCTCTGTGGAACAGCCACTCCTACACTTCAGGATATGGGAAGTTGAACCACCCGCAAGGACAGGGATTCTCAAATATCGTGTAAAGTAGCACATTTGTTCCTTAGCGCTAATTGCCATTTTCAGACTGGAAGGTAGGTTCATAAATGTTATTTTATGGGCACGATGGGTGTCATTTAAGGTCTCCAAGGCCACCAGCTGGACTATGCTTTGGCAGTGAAAGCACCATGTGCTATAACAGAATGTAATGGTTCGACAGTAAAGACATGCTGTTAGGTAGCACAGAGACGTCCTTCTAATGTTAAGAGCAGTGGACAGATTGGGGGGGGCGGGATTGAGAATGTAAAGGTTATCTGATCTATTCCACCTCCAACCTGCCTGGCTGATCAATCATACTGGAAGAGTCAATCGATTTGATCAGAGAGCCTCTCCTTAGAGAGGACCTCCCAAGGAGTGGTTAGGATTCTGCGAAAGGCTGCCAGCTTGGAACATGTCTCTGCGATAAACCGAGACATTAAAATCCCTGATTAAATAGTAACTCACCACCTGTGGCAGCCATTCTCTAAATAAGCCACTGATTTAAGACAGCAAAGAACATCTACTGGTGCTGTCACTCCATCGTGTTATCAGGCTCATTATAAATGCAATATGTGTACAGTGAAATCACATCAACAAAATCCTGCAAGACTGACTGACAGCCAAGAGAGATCAGGCCGTAGTAAACAGAGTGGTAATCTTTATATTAGGACATTATGTGCCCCCAGTCAAAGCATGATGCATCTTTCTCATCATGAACTTGGTTTGTAGAACATACCCCACAAACAAAGTCAACAGACAAAACCATCTTATGATTGGATTTTAATCCAATTGCATTATTATTCAGGCCTCCCATTGGCCATTCATTACTCTCACATGGAGCCTGTGTGGGTTGTTATCACCCAATCAGGCTCAAGACTGTATTCTGGAGAGCATGCTTTCGTTTGCATCCTTTAAACCCTATGAGCCTTCCCTCTCTCTGGGCCCGCCAACGGAATACCTAATTCCAAAGTAAACTGATTGCTCTCTCCAACAAGATTACGCTGTGATGATGTTAGCCAAATGAGACTGCTATTCAGATGCAACCAGGGCAGGCAAGGATGCTTACCGCAAGATGACTGATCAGCATGTTAAGAGAAACAAGGTTGGGAAAAAAAAGAGGAGAAAACGAGGGATAGAAATCGAAAGAGTGCGAGAGAGTTGTGTGCGTGGGGGTAAGCAGAAATGTAATTTGCTTCTCACCTCAGGCGACTGGGCTCTGAGGCCAGTAAATATGCAAACAAGCTGAGCCTGGCCATCAATATGAAGACCCTAGATGATTACTAATCTCCACCGCAGAAGTAGATTGAGGTCTGTTCAGCAGTGCCATGTAGCATGAGGGTGGGGGGGAGATAGGGAGGTTAGAGTCCAAACGTCGTCTCCATGTTGGCTGCCAAGATTATGCACAATTCAGAGTTATAGGTGTAGCTGACCTTCAGTTTGGGAAGTGCTATACTATTTATGATGCATACAAATTAGCAATAGAGCGGCAATAAAAATGCAGGCGTCTTAAACCTATATTGTACATGTTTTTGAAAGGATACATTAATCATGTTGTGAATGTAATTCAGAAACTTCTGCTGCAAGTTTCCAGTAACTTTGAACCTTGTTTCAAACTCAGCCTAGTCTTTTCATCATGGAGAGCTCCTTGTCTGATATGAGCTCTTAGACGTGCGGCACAGTAGTTTACCAGCCCATTGTCATTCCCCATCCGTAATCCGGGATAAAACCTATGGGACGCAGACCGGTCTGGAGTCATTAGGTGTGTGCGTGGCTTACCCAGACAGCCAGATAAACCAGATGCCTCGGGATGGCCAGGGGTCATCTCTCTGTGTGAACACGTTGTTGATGTCCTTGTTTGTCTCTACCTCTTCTTTGCCCGTATCCCCCCTCACACCCTTCATCATTCCTTTTTTTGCGTGCTTTCTTTCACTCCCTTGATTGCCCTGCACAGTCATCACAAACACAGAAGTCCGCGTTGGAGCTTAGCAGTCGAAGAACCTGTCAGCTAAAGGGAAGGAGGAAAGAGAGACAGGGGAGTTGACTGTGGCCCTAGGTTGAATGCCTGAGGGTGTACTACGTGTGGAGGATAGTTAGTGCAGAAGGACACACCACAGTCTGCAGGTGAATTCTCTCATTTTGGGAGACTTAATGCATTTGAATCATCACCTCTAGGGGGACGTCTTATGACTTTCTGTTACAGAATGAGCCTTGATATAAAATGCAGCAAAGGTTGTGTGTGTATGTGTGGTTTGTGTTTTTAATACAGCAGGAGGGCCTGTAAGAGGAATATATATTCTAAGAATGTCTTTCCAGTCCTAAACATAATTGACTATTTCTTGTATTTTGGAGTATGTTTCCAGCATTGAGCTTTACCCTCTGCAGTGAGTGCACAAGGCTTGAGGATGTTTACCTGGCATGGTGCCTGTTGTAGCTGCCCTCCTGTTGAGGAAAAGCAGGTCAGGGTATAGCTTTGTGTTTGTTTGTTTGTGCAGGTGTGTGTTTTTCTCGCACGTGTGTATTGTGTGGCTTGTGAATGTGTATGGCTTTGTATGTGCATGCATGTGAAGAGGAGGGGAAGATCATTAAGATAGAAATAGTCGGAGAGTGCATTACATTCAGCTAGTTAAGAAAAACACAGAATGTAATCTAATGTAAGCAGTTATTTTTCAGGAGAGGGTGGGATGGTCAGTGATGGGGATGGTGGATGTCGGGTAACTGGATTCTCAGTTCACCTGAACCATCCATCTGCTCAGCCATCAATCTTCCTGCTTTCTAGCCCTCCGTTCATTTACTCATCCACCCATTTATCCAGCCTTACCCATGGCCAAAGGGCCATGTCTCTTTGTGGCCCTGATAATCTAGACCAATTTCCTCTGCAATTTATTTCCCAGCCAACCACCCACCTGGTCAAGCAGCATCAGGCTTCTCAAGGTAGAGCCACTCATCCCAGCAAGCCCCTTCCCACCAATCACAGCCTCTTTCCCCCCTCCTGTCCTCAAGCCTTAGATCTTTTTGTCTTTTGTATTCTGAAGTTTCAGTTTTGTACAATAGTAACGGAGTATCCTTTCCTTTACAGTAATCTCTGACACCACTCAGCATGTGTTGTTTACCTCTAATGCCTCAGCCCTTCTTCTTCTTTGATTTCTATTATCATTTCCTATTTCTACCACCTTCTGTGCTCCTTCATCTCCGTCTTTCTCTTCCTTTGTCACTTTCTCTTCCTCTCTTTCTTGCATTCTTTCCTCCTTTTCTCCATCCTGTCATGGCTCTTCAGTATTCTGCTGCTGTCTTGTGTAGAGTGATTTTGCCCAGACACGTCTGGCTCTGGGTAAAGTGCAGTCCCCAGAGAGCGTGCTCCGCAGCCCCCAGGTCGCCAGCACCATGAATACATTATGATCCCCATTTCCATCCTGTTGCCACGGCAGCACTTTTGGAGCCGCAGGGCGATTAAGACGTGTGCTGTCGATACCCTGATAGGAGCAGAAGTTGGATCTGGAAGCTGGCCTTTGATCAGATTTCATCCTCCTGCCTGCTATTGGTGGCTTCAGTGCAGGAAGACAAAGAGGGAGTCTTGTGGGTTTTTTATTGGTTTGACAAGCTCACCTGCTGCACATAAGCATACCATGCATCCATCCTCGAGCTTTTTTTCCCACCTCTATGCTTTATCTCTGTCTTTCCTGCCTGAAACCATTTCCCTCCCTTTTTCTCATTTCCTTTGCTCCTCCCCATCACCGCAGTTCAGCTAAGGCAGCATTATACGCAGTCTCTCTCTGCTCTATGATATTCTGCTATGCTCACAAAGGAAGCAACTCCCTTACCTTTTATTGTTTCCTTTTTTCTTTGGGGGATGATGTATAAAACATGGTGCCTCAGGTAGAGGATGTTGGGTAGGAAGCCATGTCCCCCTAAATGGCCAGCCGTGTGCATGCGCCTAACACTTCACTGAGCAATCTGTCAACATGTCAGCAACACATGTTTTGTAAAAAGCCTCTGGTGGGAGCCAGGGGAAAAAAGGCACTCCTGCCAGACCAGAGAGGAAATGCTTTTTTCTCCTCTATGCAGTGGATTTTCTATTGCTGGTGCTCTGTCCCACGGGCCCCCCACCACCACGCTCTCCTCCCCCACACATACACCCGTTGTCTGCACTTCAGAAATTTGAACTGGGGACCCTCGAGGGGGTTTACTGGGAGGGTGGGGGTAGGCTGCGAGGGAGGGGCTCCCTCTTTTCAGAGCGTATGAAATTGTGAAGGTATATTGTGGCAGGTCCCCAAGCGGTCTTTTCTAATACCTGAGTTTCTGGCGAAGCTGGAAATTACCAGCGGCTCCCCCGAGGGACGGCTTTATCCACACCAGGAAGGGGAGCAGAACTCAGTGGGGAGGTTACTTAATGCATGGCTGAAATAAAAGAATTTCTGAGAGACAGAGGCTGAAAAGCTAGCTTTTTTTTTTCTTCATTTTTCACCCCCCTCCTCTCTTACTCTCGTTCCCTCTCCCTTTCTCTTTTCCTCCCCAGTAGTATAGTTTACTACTCTCTGCCTTCTCTTGAAGGGTTCTAGTTTAATAAACTTTCAGAGGATCCTGCTGGTGCAGACAGCTAGACAAATACCCTTGTGTGTTCTCTTTTGTCAGAGATACAGCTTTTTGTTATGTTCTTGCAAATTTGATTTCTCCCTCTGTCTTTCGTTTTCTCTGCCGCCCTCTGTCTCTCTCCCTTTCTGCATTTGTCTTCATCTCCCTTGTCCTTCTCTTGCTTTCTGTCTCCCTCTTTGATTCACAAACACATAAATACACACACACACACACACACATATGCACACACACACACACACACACACACACACACACACACACACGAAGTTAAACTCTCTTGTGGTTGAGTTTATTGTTTGGTCTGTCTCTTCGTTCTCCCCCTCTGTGTTCCCTTTTGTTTTCTGTATGTTTTGTTGTATTGTGCACAGAGGCTGAGATGCAGATAGAATGCAGACAGTTTGCCCTGGGTGAAGAGTGTGCACAAGCACCGCTGTTATCTATTTAACAAAACACATTATTCTATTTATACATGACCAAATTCTTTAAGTTCCACCTACCGTTAAGGTGCAAAGCGCAGTATATTTTTCATCAAGGAGATTTAGAGCAAAGTGTTGGGGGCAATTTACTCATCTCTGTATAGTTTCTACTCAATGAATCCGGCTGCCTTTTTAATCAGAACCTGTATCTAATGTCTGTGGATCATTAACCTTGCCATGTTCATAACCTATAAAAAAACAACAACATAAAAATCTCATCTATGTATGAAATGCCTATCTCCTTGCCTCTTACTTCCTCTGTCTTCCTCCCCCTCTGCTGTTGGTAAATAATTCAACCTTTCCCTGTAACAAGTGCTGGCCTTAATAGGGAGCAGTACCTGTAGTTGGGATAAACAAGGCAGCCGGCCTCACCAGTGAAACAGAGGGATTTGGGCTTCATGAGGGCAGAGGAATAAGTCGTTTCCTTCTGAAAGGCAGAGTAGACTGGCTGACATTAATTAAACCCTATAGGATAAAGGTTATCTGAGGCCTAGCAAAGCAGAGGCCGTGCATGCAGGATGTTATGTCTGACGAATCCTAATCAAGACTTCTTGGTGAAGCAACATGTACGGGTTCAGGCATTATATGTACGCTATGTCTGTGATATTATTTTCTAAAATCTGTGTTCCTGCGGGAACTAATTTTACAAAAGAGTGGTATTTCATCGATAGAGGAAAGGCACTATGATATTTGACTGTCTGTTTTCAGTTGCAGACACATGCTGATAAAACAAAAAATAGTTTTCTAAAAAAAAAATAAAGACGAAGAACAGGCTTTGCTAGAGTTTCAATTCCAAGAAATTTCCTAGAGAATTTCATGTTGAGAAAACACTGTTGCCCACTGTGCTCTATGGCGGAAATTGTGCCAAGGAGTCTCCCATGTGATGTGTGATCAGTGTCGGATGTAATGTGTTACTGTAATCTCATCAGCTTGTTCATGACACAGTAATGTAACACAAAACTGCGACTTAATTCAGTAATCATATGATAATCACTAATCAAACAAATCTGAACTTGCTTTTGTTACAGTTCTTCAATTATCTGCATGACGAGTAGAGGGCAAAAGAAAAAAACCTCATTAGCTTTTTTTGTGTGCGCTTACACCAGAATCTCCTCACCTTAATTTGTAAGAGGGTGAAAACATGGCAATGGCAAAACTGCAGGGCAGTTTATGACTTTTGAGTTGTTAAGCTACGCACATTGCTTTGAATTTCGTTCGCACACTGTGTCCAGGACAAAAGCAGCTATCTACTGCAGCAAACACAAGATCAAGGCTCTCCAAGTCGCTGCAAACGTGACATGCTAACACAAGGTTAATAGCAAACCACCCAACCCAGAAGTGAGTGTATAACGGCCTCAACCAAGCAGTCGAGGCTAACAAAAGCAGAGATGAACAGGCTTTTAGCTCTGTGTATTCTGCAGCCAAATCACTGTCACTACATTTTTCTATGAAGGTCGGCTTTGCGATAAAAGCTGAAATACTACCAGAAAGATCTTAGGTTTGCTTTCCTTATTAGGTTTAGTGATTTGCACATTATATGCAGATTTAACTTAATGCAGTCAACTGTCATAAAAGTAATTCTATCTTGAAACAAATAGTTTCATATAGGCAGCAAATAAGGAAAGAAATGCATTTAAAAACAAGTAGTGCCCAGTGCCTTACTTATTTGAATAATGAACAAAACACTGCTGTGACTGACTTAACTGACCCTAAGTTTGGCATGCCACTCGGGTGCCAAGGCTCATGTTTTACAAATTACCCAGAGGGCCATGCATCACCTCTGTGCCCATATTTTCTCCCTGCTGTATGCATAGTGTGTGGGATTATATTCCCCCAACTCTAGCTCCTCCCTAAGACAATGAACAGCTGCAGAGATGACAGTCACCTCACTAACCCAGGAATGCTGAGAAAATTTCAAATTAGGGGAGAAGCATCGCTCTGACCTATTGGCATACCCCATTTGTCCTGGTTTTATACTGGTTTAAGGCAGGTAAGGCTCCATGTATATGTCATCAGGACACCTGTGGAAATTAAAAGTCACCTTCTTTGAAATGGTCTTGTTATTTAAAATAGCCAAGGAAGTGGGCGAGTGACACGGGTTTTATTACCATCTCATTGTGTTCAGTTTCTATATTAAGGACTTGTATTGTAACACTAGCTCATCCGCGCGAGTAGTAAAATAGTAATGTGCGCTCCTTCCATATACTGATAACAGCTGATGTCCGCTCATGAAAAGTAATTAGCTGATATGGATGTTGCTGTCAGTGAGAGCTGATATTGGCGGATTATTACATTCACTCTCCTTGAAATGAGTTCATCACAGTAAGCTGTACATTCAGATAGACATTAAGATTGCCACATGTAAGAAGGACAGCCTGTTATTACAGCAGGATAGCAAGATTCCAAGAGGATGTCACAAAACGGCCACACCATCCACAAAAATTAAAGGATCGAATATATTCTTCTTCTGCTCCTTTTTATGATATCACAGAATTCGCCCGTGACAGTTGATTTACTCACCATATGTTGCTTCAGATGCAAAAATCATATGTAAAATTATACAGGGCATCTGAGATGTTTCCTCTGATTTTCTTGTATTGAATTGATGGTAATTCATGTGGGGGGTATTTTTTTGGCAGGCATGCCAAGCTCCTCTCCTGAGACTAAGATAAATAACCTCCCCAGGTGGTGTTTTTACTCAGTAAACAGGTACTAACCCAAGAATCGCTGGTTTTATGTAAATAGGGAGATAAGTATTTGTTGAGGTGTTGGAGTGAGGGGATGGTATTCAAGGGTGAGATGAACCTCAATAATCTCTTTTAAGGATTTTTCTACAGTGACCCTGAAAGTTTTCCACTAAGTACGTCAGCATGCAAACTTTTAGCAAAACAATCCAGGGGAAAGGTTTTTTTTTTCAGCTGATAAATAGATAAACATGAATAAATCAATGTGAAGTGATGGATGAATAAGTAAAATGCCCTGTAGTCATTTGTCTAGTTGTATTCAGGCCTCATATTCCATCCTTGTTCTGCAAATGAAGATGAGGGTGAGGGGCAGCGAAGAACGTGCTTCGCTCAGTGAGGTGTTGGCATGTTTGTTTGCCTGTATCGGCGTCTTGTGTGTGGGTTTTTATCATCTTTTAGTATTAAGATAGGATGACGAGCTGCCTGGATACCAGCAGAAAACAATAGAAGGGGAAACAAAGCAAACCCCTAAATCTGTCTGCCATTTGCGCTCACATACTGTACACACATGTCATGAGTATCTTGGCACAGTTACTGGGCCAGGGAAGTGCTGGTCTGGGGCCTGGCCCATTCTCCAGAGACACCCCACCACCTCCCACCCCACCACCTCCCCTCGCCTCCTCATTCTCCACCCCCCCTTTCCCCCTTCCTGTGCAGTCTGTGGACGCAGTCTGAGGCGACAAGGTTGCACAACAGCTCTCAAAACCTTCACTTTGCAAAGATGATCATAAAAAAAATACACAGTCTGCCATTAGAAATCTGTTAAAGAAGGAAAATAATTAGAAGGACTGTGATAATTGTGTCAAGGGGGAAATAGATCAGACGAATTATGGGAAGAACCACAAAATCTTGCCATGGCTTTGTTACTTTGCTGTTTGGTTCATTCCGACATTGATCCACCCTTCCATCTGTCATCCTTTTCCTGTGCTCCTTCTTCAACTCTCCATTTGTATCTCTCTTTCTTTCGTTCTTTCTTCCTTTGTTGGATTCGAGAGTGGAGGAGCCTTCTGGCTTTAACAGAGAAGGGATGAAGATGTTTATTCATCTGGAGGGTATTAGAGCCATGATTAAGGAGGGGAGGGAGTAGTAAGGCTGATGCGACGTCTGCAATGCTCGTTCTTGGGCCGCCTTTGGGATTCTGGCCAACACACACCAGGAAAACAAGAAGTGAAGAAGAATGAAAAAATACTTGTAGTGAAATTCGATTCTCTCGGGAAAGGACAGAAGTTTGAATTTTAGCTGGCTCGCTCTCTCTCTCTCTCTCTCTCTCTCGCACTCGTTCTCACTCTCACTCCCTGTCCTCACAGCTAAGCTAATTATTAATGAATGCGGTTTCTGTTGAACCTTGGAGAGGTGTCAGCACTGCAGTCACTGAGGGTTAAGAAATCTTGACATTTAAGACAGGGATGCATGAAAATACATCGTCTTGCTTGAGTTGATGCTTGTTTTTCTTCCCCTCCCGCTTTCCTCTCCACGATGCATGTTTTCTTCTCCCTCTTGGGCTGTCTCCAGTTGTTTTACCACTGACAAGCTGGGCTGGTATTGAGGAGATATCAAATAAAGCCACAGTGTATTAATCGGGGGAACCAAAGGTCATGGGTCAAAAGACAGAGTCAGAGTTCGCTGATAAATGCTAATGCTAAACCTAACACAAGTTCATTTCCAGGTTGTTTGTCCACATGCATGTGATTCTCTTCTTTGTTTGCAGTGAGGGGAAGGAAAAAGAGGGAGAGATGAGGATACAAGTATTTTTATGGGCATTTGGCAAACTAACTGGCCCTTTTAAAAATATTTCCAGTGCAACTTAAACTAATAAGTGAGACGATCCTTTCTTGAAGTCTAGCCCAAGTTTTATGGGTCACACCGAGGTAGTTTGATTAAAAAGAATTAGACCCTATTTTCTGAATTCAGTCAGTGCTGTGTTGGGTTTTAAGTAATGGATAGTGTCTCTGGAAACTTGCAGACCAAACCCTATTTTAATGAAGCAACCATACAGTAACTCAGCATATTTCTCTATGCACAACAATTTTTTTCTTTTCCACGGTGATCACATAAATCACATTTCTGTGAGTAACTAAGAGTGTTTGTGGGGGGGAGGGGGAAATAAAAGAGCATCCAAGTAAACTCCCGCACAGTGAGAAAATATAGTAGCGGCACAGTGCTGCAGCATCTCTCACATTGGCTGACTGGCTGGCTGGCTAGCTGACTGTCCACTGGGTCCTGCGCCTGGTCTGCCGCAGTGTTGAGGGAACAGCACGCACACACGCAGGCACCCTTGCCTATTGAAGCCCAGCCCAGTCCAGTCCCGCCTGGCCCAGCACTCCCTTAGAGCCAGTGCAGTGAGGCAGGCGGTGAAGGGCCATGCTGGGGGACAGATTGTCATCCTCCTTTCTCCCCCTGGGAGGCTCACTGTGGCTGCTGGTCCAGCCAAGACCTGAGGAACAGCCTCCTTCCTGTTTGTGCTGAAGTCTACCTGAAGTGGTCAACGGTCCTCCTACATTACCAACACCACCAGCTGCTCAGTTGAAGAGGAAATGATACCACTCACACAAACTGCTCCAACTACATCGCAAATACAGCGTTGATCATAGATAGATGGATAGATAGAACACCAACATGAGCCATCAAGCCCACCCACCACTACTCTGAATAATAACCTGCGATGAACCCCAAATTCACCTTTTTGAATAATAGTTTAATTAAATGCCTTGATTTTCCGTTCTCTCGTTAATTTCCCTTTTTCTCATTTGAAAAACTGACTTAATTTTGAAAGGAGCAAAATGAAGCACTCCTGACAATTTAATTCCTCCGCTCGACGTTAGCTTGCCTCATCCTGCTATAACACCTTCTTTTCTGGCAGAAAAACACAACAGGGCGCACGCAGGGCCAAGTAACGATACAAGACGACATCCCTGCAAATGCTGTGAATTCACATTTTTACAAGCATCAAACGGCAAATTATTAAATTAATAACATTTTCATAAATACGTTCACATCTTCTATAAATATTAAGTGTAAAAGTCTGTTGCTGCCTTCAGATATCTAATAGTATGCAGAATGATAAATGTGTTATCCAGCAGACAGCCAGCCCTGACATGCTTTTAGAGTTCAATCGCTGTGGTTATGGATTATGGTACGATGTTAACTTTCACAGGAAATGCAATGAGTCAGATCCTGCACTAAACATCCTCCCTCATTTTAAGAAACCTTATCATTGATTATTATTATTCAGCTTGTCCATTTTGGCAGAGACGCATTAGTGCTGCAGTGACACATCTTTGCAATAAGTAATATAATCCCTCTTTGGCTGTGTCTCACCGTCACAGAGAGAAAAAAGCATAGTAAAGGATGACTGGCCGCCCTACTTTTCTTGCTCTGGCCTTCCATTTGTCTAACTTTCCTGTGTTGCCACTGGGGCGCTGTGATTTCTGGGACAGTGACCAAGTGCTCCTGTCTGAGCTGGGGGACGTGGGTAATGTGGACAAAGTAGTTGACAGTTTGCCGCTTCCCCATGGTTGAGAGACAGAGCCATGAGGGCCAGAATAATGGACACCCAGACCACAGAGTCAGGACAGCTCTTGATGTTCCAGCTCTTTGTGTCAGGCCCTGCATGAAAAAATCCCCATTGACTGCAATTTTCCCTTCAAGTTTGTGTGTGTGTCTTTGTGTGTGTGGATATGTGTTGTGTTGCGCATGTACATGATGTTAGGCCAGAGTAACTTGCTGCTACGGCACTGATGAAACCGCGGGAAGTGAATCCTTATTCCATCTAATGTTTTTCTACCTTGTCCAGTAAAAGACAGCATCCTTGTTCGCTGATCCTCCAGCCGTCTCCCACCACCCCTCCTTCTCATCCTGTAGCATAGTGGATTTGATTGATCTGTAGCAAGGGGGGAGAGGGACCTGACATTTCTCAGTGATGTGTAAAAACATATTGTGTTTGCTAAGAAAAAAAAAGAGGAAAAGAAAGAGACAAACCCAGTATACACACAACACTAATACCCACACACACACATACACAATACAATGTCTGAGGTTGGGGAAAGTAGTGGTAAAAAAGCAGCCTCTTTAACTAGCTGTGCTTGTGCTTATTTGTGTGTGTTAATCAGCTGCATGGTGCAAAAAGCCACATCAAGCCACCTGGTACTTTTGTTGACAGCTACTGGGAATTATCAGTGTTTCATTTTGACTGGATTTGATGTCTTAAAACAGGGATGTAGCAGGACTACTGTGAGTAAAGCCCAGCACTGGGCCTCTTCCAATAGCTCTGTGTCCTCTGAGCTCTCTGTCCTGAATCAACTGAGTGATTTGTTCATCTGACTGGAATTAGTCCCCCTGAAAAAAAAAGCTATCCTCTCCCACCTCATCCTGCTTCTCTGTCAGGAAAAAGAGCACTAATATAGAAATATATATATATATATATATAGATATATATATATATATATATGTTACACCACTTTTTCTATTAGATCTTAAGTGATTGTGTCACAAAGCAGCGTACATGAATACGTGTTGTTCAGACACGCACTGCTATTTGGACATCAGAACAGGGAAAAGTGTTGAGATGACACATGCATCATCTCATGGGAAAGGCTCACTACTTTTCCCAGTAACTGTAAAAAGATCCCCTCTCTGAATATGAAGTGGGGTCACGGTGTTACATCAGACAAGTTGTCAGCTTTTTGTTTATTCAATGAATCCCCAATCCCCAATGTTCCACAAATACACTCACACAAACACATCTCTTATGACAACCACTATGTACAGATCTCTGGTACAACACACAGGAAGATAAGGTTTGGCGACTGAAAGCCTGGCCATGCTTTGCTTCACTAGAATGGCTTTTGAACAAAGTCTAGCTTGTTATAGAAGTGGCAGATGAGTGATAGGAAAAAAAAAAACACTTTTTCTGATAAGATAAGGTCCTGGACCTGGATAAGAGTTTGGCTTCCTAAATAGAGGAGATGTACTCTGGTGCTGTCAGACAGTGATAAGGCATCATGAACAGCTTCCAGCGCCTCAGACACGAAGGTCTGGGCACCAGAAGTGAGTTGTTCCCAAATGATGCGGTCCCTGAAAGGTTTAAAGAGGGTGTAACTGCAAAAATTAAATTTTCTGAAACACAAAAAAGGTAGATAACTGTCTTTTTTATTGATTTTTTTGTACTTTTCATAATGTGGACAAAAAAAAGTGTAGATAACAAAAAATAATAAATCCCGAACCCCCCCCCCCCCCCCCCCCCTAAAAAAACACTTGGTCAACTGAGGCATGGTTTGTTTTTTGAGCCAGCTGGAATAAAATAATCAAGGATATTTTCAGTATTTTAAAGGCTCTGCACGAAATCAGCTTGAATACAGATGTAGCTGTTTTTGCTCAGTTGTTTCATATTGTATGAGACATTTCATAAACATCTTTAAAAAGCGAGACATTATGTGCATGTGTATGAAAGTAATAAAATGCCTTTGCAAAGCAATATGCACAGTTTTTTAGGATATACATGCAAAAGCATTAAATATTATACCAAATGTCAAACCAAGCGCCCATGCTTTATCTCAGTTACATTTAACAGGAGACTCAGTTACATTTGTGTGCACTCATTCCTGTTACAAATATATGATGGTCATTAAAATATTTTTATAATCCCATTTTAATTTTTTTTTTTTTCTGCCAGTTGAACTTTAACGTATACCTTTGTTTCCCTTTTTGCAGTCTCTAACGGAAAGAAGCTTTATTAGATTTGAATATCAATAACTTAGATATTTTATTTATTGTGCCACTGCTAAGCACAGCATACATCCATACATTTGAATAACTGTTTATGTGAAAATCCGTCTTTGTTGCCTTCTTTTGAGGTCTTACGCTCGAATTATACTGAGACACAGTTGTATTTGTCTACAAAGAAATCAACAGATATTATTCTTTAAACATTTTTTGTATCATTTAGCTTTTAAAACACAGACACAGTTTGCCACCATATGTGTTAAAGTCCAAAGGGAAACAATGTCATCATGAAAATTAATGACTTGCTCTCAAAAAATATTTATGCATGCTAATTTTCAAATGCATTAATTGCATAAATAAATGATTCTTCAGGGGCTTGGAAAGCTATTCTGCTGTGCAGAAAAATGGTAAGCGTACCTGTTCCCAGCATTAGGGATCTTGTTTGAACAGGGGTATTTACTTTGGGAAAGGGTGCTATAAATGAACACAGAGGAAGTGGTGCACAAAAGGCAGTTCAGACTGGCTTAGAGGAAACTGAGACCTGCGTGTGAATCGAGAATTCTCAGTGGTTACTTCTGCAGTACCAGGAAAAAAAAAAAGAAAACATAATTTGTATAGAACAGAAAACGTCTTTATTAATTTAGCATATTTTGATCAGTGAACTTCACGGGCCAAGTTATATTTTTGTGACTTTTAAGAAGTTCTTAGCTACTTTAGCTTCGACTTTAATGTTTATCTTTCTGGTAAATGTGGCTGTGGCACATTTTGTGCCATTCCCTATAGGGGAACTCCAAATGAGGTTGTTTTGTTCCATATAGGAGACATTAAAAAAAAGGAGGGAGGGGGGTAGGGACAGAACTCCCAGAGAGGGACAGGCCTTAAGATGGAGGTCTTCCTCCCAGGACGTGACAGGCTGTTGGCTGGAGGATGCTCAGGAAGGCCTTGGCAGACCAACAAAGACAGCCCTTCAGCTGCAGGGTGTAGTTTTTCAGGCCCCAGCATCCCCTTTGGCAGCGGCACAGAGAGTGCTGGCGTGCACAGGCCCCCGGCCCGAGAGACAGGGAAGTAAGGCCCGTTCTTTTATTTACTCAGGCTGCTGCTGAGGCCTGGGCATTTCTTGTCTGGGTGAAGAAGGAAAAAAAACAAGTCTCTCTCTCTCTTTCCTCTTGAGGTCTCCTGAGGAAGATTGCTCTTTCATCTGCAGTTGTTCACACACTTGCTTCGGCCATTGGACTTGTATCTGTGTATTCTATGTGTACATGCTATGTGTGCACATGTATATTCTTGTCAGTGTATGCACACAAGTGCGCTCTTGCTCTGTGTGCGTGTGTGTTTGGTGTGAGGTTGGGTGGGGGTGAGCGGTAGAGAGTAAAACTACTGCAGTTCTATAGTTTTATCTATCGACTCACCACAAAAAATAGGTGAAGAAGCACAAAAGGAGGAGCTTTGTCTACTGGTTACAGCATGGCTATAACGTATTTGTTGGCCAGTGTGATTATACCCTATGCAGTCGAACTCGAAATCAAATGATGCATTATTACTAACTGTGTTATATTTCCTATCCAGCCACAAATTTTAACATAGCTACTTATTCAAAGCACTTCACTGCAACGTCCATATATATGAATCAGATATTACTCTATATATGTCATCACCGTAAGGCCCTAAATAAATAATATACATGGAGCAAACAAACAACGAGAATGGAATGAGATTGTCCTGACAGCTTAGTAATGTCTCAAGGCATCAAGACATCCTCATTTAAGACAGCAGAATTTCATTTAGCCTTGTATACAGAACCATTTATTTGTTTGTTTTATACTATTGTCTCGAAGCCAATACGTTTGACTGTAAGGCATTGGCTGGGGTCATTCTTCTTGCACTGTCTTCTTCTCCTATACCCGGAGAGGCAGTATGAGATAGGGCAGATCCGCCCCCTCTGTGGAGGAGGGCATAGCACTGAGTCACCCATCCTCCCTCAAACCAGAGAGAGAGAGAGAGAGAGAGAAAACATTGAGACATGTATGAAAGATAAAGCAAGTAAATCAGGCAAGGTTTGCTCCTTCAGTGAGATGTGTGTACAGAGTGGGCGCCTTGCCAGGGGTGGGAGGTTTCCGGGAGGGCCACGGTGTGGAGGTGGGCTCTCAATGTGCCGCTTTCAGCAGTTTGGAGGGGCAAGGGAATGGCCTCCGACCCCATCTGTTTCCTGAAGATAGGCCCTGATGGGGGTAAGTGCTCAGAGAGGGCATGATATCCTGACAAAGGGCAGATCTCCCAGCAAAAACAACAGAAAGGGGGAGAGAGAGAGAAAGACTTAGATTTGTCAGCTGAAGGAGAGTACAGAGGTTGGATCCTGGAAAGAGCTCATGCTTTTCCTCCGTCCCTCTCATAAATCTTTGCAGCTTCCTCTTGTTTTTCCCATTCCAAGTTATGGCCTTTTGACATATTTTTTTTTTCTGAAGAGGTTGGGATTATGTTGTTTTATTTAGGTAAGGAAGTTCACAGCACTTAGATTTCAGCAGCGGGAAGAAGTGGCCTGTAACCTTTTGAACCTGTGGAAAGTGGTGCTCTGTTTTCCATGCATATAACCGCACAGTGAACCAGTGGATTGGAATGTTGGAGCCAGTGAATAGGAACACATTAAAGTGATTGTTAAAAAAAAGTTGGTCATTCTCTGCACCTGCTTGTCCTTGACTGAGACAGTAAGCCACCACTAGCCACTTACCCCCCCACCCCTCCTTGCATCAGAACATGGAGGGCACATTCATCCATCCACGATCACTTGCCTCACAGCTTAACGCAGACCGCACAGACAAATATGGTAATAATGCATATTCTATAATCTGATATCTATTGACTGATGTTCTGATGGGTCTATGTTTCATGAAAATCATCCGTTTTGCAGCAGAGCGTTCCCAAAGGCTATGCATAGCTGTGGTTTAAATTGCATATTTAATCTTCTCCTTCATCCTTAAAACTGCTTTTGCCTGTTTTTCTCTTGTCTTAAGGTCATTTCAAGGGCTCTTGTTATTCAAAAATATTCAAGTAATTCTTCAGGAATAATAGAAATGTTCTAATTTACCTCATGCAGGGCTTACATCCTAGAGTAGACCCATTGTCTTGTGTTGGCTTTAAATGTCAGAGAGATTGTGTTTTGAGTCACAGTGGGCTAAGCCATTACATGGCCACATACAAGGTTAATTGTAGTAAAAGTATTTCCACTTATTCTCTTCTCTAATTATACTTTAAATTGCATATTTAATGTAACTTTTTAGATAACACCTAAGGAGAGGTATTGTTTCTGCTGAAGAAAAAATGGTCTACATTGCAAAGAATTTGAAAATCATACACCACAACCTTATAATTACTATGACAAATAACGCCACGGTGGCCTACCTTTTCAAGACTAATGACTTGCTAATATAGTGACTAGCTTACAAAACACCACCAACTCGCTCACTTTCTCCATTTTTTTCCTCCATCTTTTTCCCTCTGACCTGCCCTTCATGCCCTCGTTTCTGCATTTCTTTCTGTCTTCTTCTCCAGACGGTGCTGATCTTGAGGATGACCCATCGTGTTCTTGGCCAGCATCATCTCCCTCCAGTAAGGATCAGACTTCTCCAGGACACTGTGAGGACTATGATTTTGGCGAGGAAGAAGGAGGCCCTGGCCTGCCGTACCCATGCCAGTTCTGCGACAAGTCTTTCAGTCGTTTGAGCTTCCTCAAGCGTCACGAGCAGAGCCACGGTGATAAGCTGCCTTTCAGCTGTACCTTTTGCAGCCGCCTGTTTAAACACAAGCGGAGCCGAGATCGACACGTGAAGCTACACACGGGTGATAAGAAGTACCACTGCGGAGAGTGTGACTCTGCCTTCTCCCGCAGCGATCACCTCAAAATCCACATGAAAACCCACGCCTCCAACAAACCCCACAAGTGCCCTGTGTGCCGTCGAGGCTTCCTTTCCTCCAGCTCTCTCCACGGCCACATGCAAGTACACGAAAGGGGCAAAGATGGCACCGGCTCCAGTTTCTCTAGGGCTGATGAATGGAAGCTGAAGGAAACCCGCAAATGCAGCCGGTGTGAGGAAGGCTTCGATGTTCCAGAAGAGCTCCAGAGGCATATCGCGGAGTGCCACCCTGAGTGTTCCCCATCAGAGGATGGAGGCCTGGGCGCCACCCTGCAGTGCATCTACTGCCACGAGCCCTTCAGCGATGAGGGCACCCTGCTGACCCACATTGACCAAGCCCACAGCAGAGATAGGAAGGGCCACGCCTGTGCTATCTGCTCAGAGCATTTTCTGTCTGTTGAGGACCTCTATGCTCATATGGACATCCACCAGCTCCCTGAATCTAGTAACCATAGTAACAGCCCTTCCTTGCTGACTGTAGGCTACACCTCTGTGTCTAGCACAACTCCAGACTCCAACCTCTCCGTTGACAGCTCCACAATGGTGGAGACAGCACCACCTGTGCCCAAGACCAGGGGAAGGAGAAAGAGGGCTGCACAGAACACTTCAGACATGGGAGGACGTTCCTCTAAGCAGCCTAAAGTCTCTTACAGTTGCATCTACTGCAACAAGCAAGTGTTCTCCAGTTTGGCTGTGCTTCAAATTCACCTGCGAACCATGCATCTGGACAAGCCAGAGCAGGCTCACACTTGCCAGTTTTGTTTGGAAGTTCTGCCCTCTTTACTAAATCTAAATGAACATCTTAAGCAGGTCCACAATGCAGAGGACCACGCTGCCCTGTTAGCGAGCTTGCCTGATGCTCTCCTTCAGTGTAACTTCTGCCCTGAGGTGTTAAATGACCTAAATGCCCTCCAGGAACACATCCGCTGCTCTCATGGCTTTCCCAGTCCAGTGGCCAAGGAGAGCAATGCCTTTTTCTGCCCCCAGTGCTTCATGGGGTTCTTGACAGAGGCTACCTTGGAGGAGCATGTTCGCCAGACTCACTGTGATGGGGGGAGCCTGCGCTTTGACTCCCCCTTGGCTGTAACTCCCAAGGAGCCTATAGTTGAAGTGTACTCCTGTTCATACTGCACCAACTCCCCCATATTCAACAGTGTTCTGAAGCTTAACAAGCACATCAAGGAGAATCACAAGAACATTCCACTAGCCCTGAACTACATCAACAACGGGAAGAAATCCCTCCGCACTCTCAGCCCCTCTTCGCCAATATCTGTGGAACAAACTGCCGTGCTGAAACAAGGCAGCTCAGCCTCCCGTGCCGCCAGTGAGTTCATATGTAACCAGTGTGGCGCCAAGTATACAAGCTTAGACCTTTTCCAGACTCACCTCAAAACGCATCTGGATGGTCTTCAGCCTCAGCTCACCTGTCCGCAGTGCAACAAGGAGTTTCCCAACCAGGAATCTCTGCTAAAGCATGTGACAATTCACTTCACTATTACGTCCACTTATTACATCTGCGAAAGCTGTGACAAGCAGTTCACTTCGGTGGATGACCTGCAGAAGCACCTACTCGACATGCATACTTTTGTGTTCTTTCGTTGCACTCTGTGCCAAGAGGTGTTCGACTCAAAAGTGTCCACTCAGCTCCACCTGGCCGTGAAGCACAGCAACGAGAAGAAAGTGTACCGCTGCACCTCCTGTAACTGGGACTTCAGGCATGAGACTGACCTGCAGCTTCACGTCAAACACAGCCACCTGGAAAACCAAGGCCGTGCCCACCGCTGTATTTTTTGCGGGGAGTCCTTTGGAACGGAAGTGGAGCTGCAGTGCCACATCACTACCCATAGCAAGAAGTATAACTGCCGCTTCTGCAGCAAGGCTTTCCATGCCATTGTTCTTTTGGAGAAACATTTGAGGGAGAAACACTGTGTGTTTGAGGGAAAGACACAGAACTGTGGCGCCAATGGTTCTACTGTAGTTGGTGGGGAAAGCCAGCCTAAAGAAGATGCTGAGCTACAAGGTCTCCTAACTAACAGCCATGGTTCAGGGGCAGTAGGTGGATCTGTGGTGGAGTCCCAGAACAGCCATGATGGAAGTGAGGAAGAGGTGGACACTGCAGAGCCCATGTATGGATGTGACATATGTGGGGCATCTTATACTATGGAGTCATTGCTCACTAACCACCAGTTGAGAGATCACAATATACGCCCTGGTGAGAGTGCCATGATAAAAAGAAAGGCTGAGATGATCAAGGGTAACCACAAGTGCAATGTTTGCTCCCGTACCTTCTTCTCTGAGGCTGGGCTGAGGGAACATATGCAGACCCACCTTGGGCCTGTCAAACACTACATGTGTCCCATCTGCGGGGAGCGCTTCCCCTCATTGCTCACCCTGACAGAGCACAAGGTCACCCATAGCAAGAGTCTGGACACGGGGAGCTGCCGCATTTGTAAGATGCCACTGCAGAGTGAGGAGGACTTCCTGGAGCACTGCCAGATGCACCCTGACCTGAGGAACTCCCTTACAGGTTTCCGCTGTGTTGTTTGCATGCAGACGGTCACCTCCACATTGGAGCTCAAGATCCATGGTACTTTCCACATGCAAAAGACAGGCACTATGTCCGCAAACCAACCCATGGGCCGCACCAATGCCATGTCTCAAAACCAGCAGCAACACCACGCCCAAAAATTTTTCAAGTGTGCCTCCTGCCTAAAAGATTTCCGGTCCAAACAAGACCTGGTAAAGCTGGACATCAACGGACTGCCTTATGGACTCTGCGCGTCCTGTGTGGCGGCTGCCGGCTCCAAGAGCTCCAGCCCAACGGTGAATGGAGGGAGGCAACAGCAGCAGCAGGGGGAGCCACCACTCCAGCAACAACTACAGCCACATGGGTCCAAGGGGAGAGTCTCAGCCCTGGAGACGGAAAAGGCAAAGGTGTCTCTTCATCGTCCTCATCCTCTTCCACGTCGTCCTTGTCTGCAGCCAAGACACGATGTTCCAGCTGCAATGTGAAGTTTGAATCTGAGGCAGAGTTGCAAAACCATGTCCAGACAGTGCATCGGGAACAGGCTGGGGACAGCAACAGTGGACAGCTGAAGACCCCCCAGGTGTCTCCCATGCCAAGAGCCAGTCCATCGCAAACTGAAGAGGTATTGCTAAGTAGCCTCGCACTAAATAAGTAACTGAAAACATGCAGAGAATTTACAAATGACACAAATATTTCTACCATGTAATAGCATCTTTTATTCACACTTGACTGTAATCCCTGTTGTCTGATTTACAGAAGAAGACATACCAGTGCATCAAATGTCAGATGGTGTTCTACAGTGAATGGGACATCCAAGTTCATGTGGCCAACCACATGCTGGGTAGGAGATAGCACTTTCTGATTCATTTATTATGGTTTCTGTTATACTCCAGAAACAAGAGTCATTAAATACAGTGCTTGTGTAATATATACAAATATGTTTGTCCAAATTTCCCAAGTGTTTCTAAAATCTAGCGTAAATTTAATCAACATATCTTTTAGGCATGCAATTTAAGTGTTAAAATCTCATCCGCGCAGTGTGCAAATTATTAAGAAAAATTCACCCAATTTCAGTGTTTTCCTACCTTTTTAAAGATGAATCACATACTAAAAATAAATGTGATATGTAATAAAATATTTGACCCTGTCTCATTCAGGCTCACAAGTATCTGGATCACATCACCAAATAGGTGGAATTATTTTATTATTTGACCATCAACTGCATCCCCAGTGTTGTGCTTTCATAAACCCACAAGCTTCATTTCTCCATGCATGTGAATGGTATAATATGGTCCGTGTGCATGCTTCAAGCTGAATTTCTCCACTTCAAACCACTCTGTAATTAAGGTAGTTTGAAGTAGTGGAAAATAAAATACACAGATTATTCAAATATTGAAATATCAAACAGATTTGATCATTCTGATCATTCCAAAGATTATCAATCAATTTTCTGAAAAAAAGACAAAATTTCTCTAGTTCTTCTATATGTATTTTTGGTTTGTTTGTCTGTTGTACCTTGTCACACAAGTACTGTTTTCAGATGACTGAGATCTGCATACTAGATTTTATACTTTCATGCTCTCTCCTTTTATGACGTCAAATCAACTGAAAAAATGGATATTTGCCATTTCGGTGTTTAATATCAAAAGAAATATTCCAAATTTTGCATTTCATTTCGCAAGATTTCTCAGCTAAGAGTGCTGGTGTACGACTAAGCTCCACATTTTCAAAATGTCTCTACTTTTGGTTGTCATTTGTATGCAGGCAGAATAATTTATAGGGAACAGACAATTGGAAAACAGGTTTTCTTGCCTGCAGTAAGTAGGCGTCTGAATTCCGGTCTCACGTTCCTTTATTCATTCATTTATTCAGCTCGTTTGGCGGCTCTTTCATTACACTGCATTATCTGTTGTCTTCAGTGGGAGAGAGACTCATTGATCTGGAACCAAACCGCCTCTCTGTTTGGGACACGCTTCTAGGCGCAGGTGAATTTAAACACGGTGGGCAATTCTATCAGGACCGGTAGGCAATTCTATCAGGGACCCACTGTTTGTGCATAAACAATCAGAAGCATGTGATTTGTGATTTTGATGCTGCGGTGTATTTGCAAAAGAGAGAGATGAGCTGAGAGTGTGTAGGTGTGTATTTTGTATTCATCTTTGCGATCTGCTCACCCACTAGTCTACTGGGGGTGCCTAATACAGTACCATGCCAGCATTAGTCCTTTCTCTCGCAAAGGCAGGCACGGAGCACACTGGGAGGGTAGAAAACAAACCCCCCTACTGGTTATTTTATGTTTTTCAGCCGCACAAGCGCACAGTTTCCCCATAATAGTGGAATTCAGACAGCTTAAGATAACAGGAGGATAGGTGATTGGGTTATTGTCTGATGTCTTACTTCTCTGATATGCCATCGCTTTGTATTCAACATGATCACGGGTTTCATCTGACTTCTCAAAAGGGTTTCTGTTAGATACGTTTGCTTTGTGATCTCTAAAATAAGGAGAAAACAAAACTCATTGTAATGTGAAGTTGTCAAACAAACAAGAGGAAAACAGAGCAGAATGAAGTAAAGTTAAGGAAATGTGTTTAATGGACAAGGCGTGAGGTACGACATGTGAGCCGTGTTTCAAGCGCTGATCTTGTTCTTTTACGTAGCTTCTGAAAAATTGCTCTGTTTAATTTGGAGCATGGTTAAATTCAACCCACACTTTAATCACTGAAGAGCCAATTTGGGCCAAAAACAACCCCCCAAAAAATGCACATTTGGAAAAGCTCTAAATATCTTTTCGACAGAAAAAAAAGGGACACTTTCTCCTTTTAATGACCATCTGCACAGGAGAGGGGAAACAGGGGGCTGGGGTCATCTCCGCTCAGCTGTCAGCGTTATTAGCGTAGGTAATGGAGCAGACGCTGGATTCATAGGGGTGTTGTTTTCATCCATGCCCCGCTCCATGGTGTCAGTTCACACTGATAACTCTATATATAGTGATGTGCCGTGACATAACCATAGTGCTAAGTGTATGGAACAACAAAACCTGAGCCCGTCTCACCCAGACGAGTCCACATTAGCTGCCTTTGTAATACAATAGTCTCCCTCAAACCCAGCGCAATGAGCCTCCACCCCTTACCTCCTCCCATCAGGCCGAAGTGGTCGCGGCTGCCTCTTCTGTCTGACTGCCAGCACATTTTGATGCATGGATATTACACTCAGATGATGACGCTCCTGGTTCAGACATAAAGGGCAGCTCTGGTGCTCAGCTACTCAACATTTACTATGATAATGGAGGTAAATGAAAGGGATGGAGGTAGCCATGGGTGCAGAAGGGTGTGTTGCGGACCAGCCCCAGCCAAGCCTGTGAACGGCCCCACGTGTCTTAAGATGGAGGCTGCAGCCTGCTAGGGCCCAGATGGATCAGTACACATTTGCTGTACAGCTGGTCGCTCTGTTTGGGGACCTGGTGTGATACTCCTATGGAGAAAAAAATGATATCGCCACCATCCAAGGAGCAATTTAATAGCAGGCCAGAAGACAGCTGGCCACTCTTTAGTTTAGAGTTTTTTTGGCATGGCACACTTACAGAATTGAGGGTGTCCGATTTTTCTCCAGAGACACACAGATTTATACAGCTTTCAGCTGTCGCAGTCACTATCAATTCTTTAATTTTCTGTTTTTCTTTGAGATTAGAAGAAAGGCCTCTTCGTGAATAAAAATTTCTCGTTTTGAGATGTAATAACTGCATTGCAGAAAAAAAATTTAAATAGTAGTCCCCGTTCATTTATTTCATTTCTTTCTTTCTTTTTTAAGAGGACCTTTGAAGGTCCTTCACTGACACAAAAGCCTGTTTGGTTTTATCAGCATGCCACCATGCCACCCCATTGCTTCACTTTGACCCCAGTGTAAACTATGACATTTGGAGCCTCATGGGGGGCACGTTTGGCCCATTTATCGCACTGTTTCAAATGTCCCTGTGTGGATTTTCAGAGCCCTGACATGTTTTGAAGCATGGGCTCTGTCTTAAAGGGTTCTGAAGGTGAAAGAGGGTTTAGCTTTTTTTGTGATATCTGTTTTCAATCTCATTCTCATCTCACTTCTGTCCTTTCCAAGTAGCTACTGCCAAGGTGGCAGTAGTGAGAAGGACAACTGTAAACAAACAAACCAAACCACATCCCCCCCAAAAAAAGTGTTTTTTGGGGTCACCTCTACAGATTTTTTGGGTTGGTGACAGCACAGAGCTTGAAGCCAAGTCAGGGAGGAGGCTTCTCTCACAGAGTGGAGCCAGTGGCCTGGTCGGCCCAGGCAAAGGGGGGCACTGGAGGGGTGGAAAGGTTCGGGGGCGGAGAGGGAAAGGCACATTTGCTGTACAGCTGGCCGCTCTGTGTGAAGCAGGCACTGTGGGCCGTTACAGAGCTGGAGAGGAGAGCGAGTGAGAGGCCTTTAGCTCTCCTCTAGTTTCTCCTCCTCCGCTCTGTTCTCTCGTTCTCATTCCCCCTGTCCACTATCTCTCAATTTTCCTCTGTCTCAGTATCTAGCGCTCGCATTTTCATATTAACTGAGCTCCAACCTGGCAAAACACACTGTGTTGGCTGTTATTGGAAGAACCAACAGGAGGCACACTGTAACAGTATTTGAAGCTGAAAGCCTTGTTTTGTTTCTTGCTAAGGGCCGCAAATTATCCTTGACACATATCCTCTTGTCTTGGGCCCCTAGAGCAGCTTGGCCAGTGTATGTTGATTATATGGTCTCCATCACTGTCTCTGCCCTGGTGGAAACACATTTACTACCCCATTAAGTGCTTTTTTTCCCTCTTGATACATAAGCAGAATGTGGTATTTTCATTCTTTGTTTCTTTTCCTATAATCCTCTTTGATTAGGTGCGTCTGATGGTGTTCCCTCCGTTTCTAGAGCTCATTCATAGAGCACATACACATGTAATCTGTTAACAAACATGACCAAACACTCCTCATTTGACTCCTAGGGGGCTGAATCAGAGTCAGAACTCAATAAACAACACAGCAGAGGAACAGGATCAATCTTATGAAATAAATAAGAGAACAGGTTTGGACCAGCCACTGGAAACAAAGGAAACCATGCATGCCTTATGCTGAGCGTGATATCTGCCTGCTTTTATTAATTGGTGATTAATAACGCCTCTCTGTTCGTTAGCATAGTCACCTCCCGTGCAGCCAAGTGTGTTGCTGCTAATATGCAATTATGCGCACCTTACTGCTCGTTACATTATACCTCTCCCTGACTAATGTGGGGTCCATGAGGAGAATAGAAATCAGAGCGAGCTGCAAAAAAAAAGAGCTATCAA
The DNA here is from genome assembly GCF_001858045.2 of Oreochromis niloticus. NCBI lineage: Eukaryota > Metazoa > Chordata > Actinopteri > Cichliformes > Cichlidae > Oreochromis > Oreochromis niloticus. The sequence goes on along the minus strand of NC_031982.2, from coordinate 17,009,126 downwards.
TAAGATTTTCGCACCCACTGTGTTACTTACCTGTCTGGATGGAAAACAAAAAAAAAGTTGGGGGTTTTTTTTCTTTCCTTTTTTTTTCTTTCCTTTTTTTTCTTTACAAATTTCTCAATGTAACCAGGAGACTGTATTAAAAGTTTAACAGCATTGCAGAGACTGTTTTGCTCTTCCTGGTGTTTTTGTTGTAAAGCAGAGGTAATTGACATCACCATGGGGATGCTCTGTTGCTAGGCCAGACAAGCTCAGTCTGATGTGGTCCTTATCTATTGATTTTCCTGACATTTCCCCACACCTCACAGACTAGGCCAACATGTGAGAAAATATCTGATGCTCTCAGTTCATACAGCCTGTTTGTACAAACTCCGGGCGAACTCTTGCTGCCCCTGACTGCATCGCAATTGGTAGGTTGATGTCACCATGGTGACTTGGGGCAAATTCCTGCCAGTGATTGGCTGAAATCTGCTCAGTTGTTGAGTTAATCGCTGTACGGGACTAATAATAGTTTAAAAGGAGCATTTAGATTTAAATACCTTGAATTTAAAGACATTCACTGGCATACTTTTACAATTTTCCCATCCTAGGCTTAGTTAAGGACTTTGGCGACCTGAATAAAGGTAAGCTCTCCCTGTCCTTCTGTTATGTTTTATTGATATACAGGAGAGATGTCTCCTTTAGAGTGTTAATGCCAACCCTTGTTCTGAAGTGAAGCCCATAAATACTGGATGATCAGAATTAACCTCTGCATTACTCCACCTCCCCATGGTCTCTAAGATGTCACCAAGGCCGGAGGTGCATGCACACCCCTGGTCTGCTGGGGTTGCTTAGCAGTCTGACTGGAGGGGGGCTTATGGGAGAAGTGCAAACAGACAGTCCTGCCTTAGTAAAGGTCAGATCTGCAACCTACACCTCTCAAATCCCACTCTGGCCCTGATGGGACCTGGGTTCCAGGCGTGCCTAGAGATGCTTGTGGTAAGGGAGACTTGCAGTGAGAATGAAGTGGAGTGCAACCACTGAACTGCACTGCTTTTAGAGGTTGTCAGCACCAATAGTAGTGTGATAGATATGACCTAACTTTGTGCAGGGGCTCTTACTTGGCGTGTTTTTGGAATGTCATTCTGTAGCTATCATATGCTGCTGAATAGAAATGGCTTCCAGTGTTGTTCTCAAAGCTGTTATTAAGCACGCTTCATAGGTGTAGAGAGGTTTGTTTTAGAAAACAAACAGAGAACAAAAGAGTGCCGCAAAAAAGTTTTAGCTTTATGGACCACAATGGTGGTTTTCCAAAGTACCATGTAACAAATGACTATCCTCATCAAACTTTGGCTGTGTGAATGGTAGACAGGGGAGGAGCGGGGAGGGGAATAGGGTTCTGAAAGGCCCCCCAGCGTCAAAGCCTTAATAATCATGTGAGCAGCGCTGGACTTCATTACCCTCCTGTTCGACAGGCCGAGTGCCAGCCTGGATTGCTGGCTGGCTGTGGCAAGGTCAACGGCGGAGGAAAAACCAGTTACTGTGTTACTCTGGAGCGGAATGGAGAGGGGCGGCCATCTGTCAGCTCAGGCCTGCCATACCCGCAGAGCAAATGGACACGGGCGGCCAGAGGAGAGGCCACAGACACCCATAGAGCTAAACCCAGTGAGCATAACACTGAGGCATGGACACAGATCCAGCCAAAGTGATGGGCATTGGTACCACTAAAACACACACATATGCACACACACACACACACACACACACACACATATATATATATATATATATACATATATATATATATATACATATATATATAAGGCAAGGCTGTAGTCAAGAAATTTGGCAGTAGGCTATGTCTGTGTTTATGCATGTTTATTTTTACTATCAGCACACTATTGGGCCCCTACTGCTTTAAATCCAGATGGCAAACCATTTGATATAAAGTTGACAAAAGTTTCGCTTTGCTTGCCAACGGTAAATGTGTTTAATCAGCTCTTTTATGGAGGCAAACTCCTTCTGAATATAAGTGCAGAAAATGTAGACCATGTTGGACTTTAAAAGACTCGTGTTTTCTTCCTAAACACAGCAACATAACACTGTTTTTTTTTCTTCATCAAACTCTCCCATATCCAGTTTTTAGTGTTTCACCTTGCTGGCTGTTTGTCAGCATCTGAGTCGCATGAACCTTCTTTGCGAGGACCTTTATGGTGCCCTCTGGCCAAAGTGGAAGAACCCTGTGGAATGTTCCAAAACTCTCTAATAGGTTTCAGGTGCTGCAGGCCACCCGCCAGCCTCCCCACCATCACCCCACTCTGCGTGTCTTGTGTGATAAGACTTCAACAGTCAGAGCACCAGCATTTCTCCTCCATGAGAGAGAGGGCAGAGCTAAATGCGAAATGTTTCCCCGTCTCCATTATATATGAGTGTTTTCCGTCTCCTTTGACTGAAGCGGCGAGGTAAATAAAAGTATAGCTTCTCTCGCGAGTGTGGCTCAAGTTCAGACAAGAAAATTAGCAACTCCGCCATCCTACAACTAAGCACAGCTAACGCTCCTTTTTGTTTTCCTCTCGAACCCCCCGGCTTGAGCATCAACACACTCCGGAAAACAGGGAGATGGTCCTGGGCGATTCCCCTCACATTAATGGAAATCACACAGGAACTCCCTGGATGAAAGCCCTATGCGTTATTAAGGTTTAATGTTGATATCAGTGCTTATATGTTTACTGGAGTGCGCGGTGTTGCTGATGTAGAATTGTCAGAGAGGTGCAGATTTAGTAAGGAATTAGTGTACACCCAGGATTTAATTAAGCGGATCTATTTCCATCTTGTTAGAAAGAGATAATGTGAGTACCGCATGCATCATAGGTTACCATATTAAATGCTGCTTCCTGTAACAGCATTATATCTTCTAGAGTGGTGCTTTCAGATTATAGAAAGGAAATGCTATGTTTATCTGAAACAGTTGTCGCTTAAAGACGAGGGCTAAAAACACACGAGCTAGCACGCTGTTTGCCATACTTCTTTGCATACGCAAACATGCTCATTAAAAATGAATTTTAAAAAATGAAAAATGGTCACACTTCCAATTTCCTTTTACAGATACCTTGTTCCATTTCTCGCATGACAGTGGAGTGTGAACACCGAAGCGACACGGCCTCTTTGTCTCTCCATTTGTCCCACCGCTGCCTAGAGACGTAAACCTTAAGCCACTCACTCGCTGATTAATCTTTTAACATTTATAATTACTAATTAAGTTAGTAAGAGACTTTTAATGTAGTCCTCCTTCAATGGGGAGCAGAGAGGACAACAGATCATTAGCTTCAATAATGAACGCGGATGAGACAGATAATGGCCTATGATAGGTGAATACTGACAGTTATATTAAATGAGGCGAGTATATGGGAAATGCAGCATGGATTCAAAAAGCCATGCAGAGACAAGGTGGTAAAGTGCACCACTAACTCCAGAAAAAAAAGCATGTGAGGCATAAAGAAATAGTTTGTACTAATTAGAGCATGCATGTAGCTCTCTGATAACATCACTTTTATATATGCGCTGTGTATTTAACATGCAACGATATCTATATCTGATTTGATAATTGTGTCAAAGCCAGTTTCAAGTGCAGATTTTCTGCAGCAATTCACACTGGTTTCATTGAGTTTTTGGTCTCCCTAATGTCATCGGTGTATCTCATTATCACATTATTACATTAGTGTCTGCGTTATCCTGGTGGCTGTAAGTTGCTGCCCATTAAAAGAGTCATTTCATCTCAGGTTTTCTTGTCTTTTTTCTTTTTTTTTTTTTTACCTTAACGACGATGCTACTCTGGCACATTTCGTGTGCTTTCCCACTTTGGGGAAGGTGCTTATGCCATAATGATTATTATCATTAAGAAGATATTAATGTGCTTAGTGTTTGCGACCCAGCTGCTCATCATGGCCCGAGCTACCTGCCGGGGGAGGGAAGTGAGCTGCTGCCAAAATGGACAGTGCACATAGGCCACCGCCCACCTGTCCAGAGGTTTCAGGGTCAGTGGAGGTCACACCTACCTCCCTTTCTGCACTCTGCTGAACTAGCGGAGGGATGGCTCAGAACATAAAATTGGAGGAGATGAATTGTGTTATGTGGGATGATGTTAAAAAGTGTAATGGAACGGGCTATGTTTCGGGCTTGACCGTGACTGTGTGCATCCCCCGTCTTACATATACATATTAAATAAATAGTAATATGGGGAATTATATCCTTTAATTCTTAAGTGGCATTAAATCGTGTTTCAGCCCATTTTAGAGGCACTACACTAATACTAAATTTGTTTGCATTAAATTAGAGTTTTACAAATAAGTTTGTGTTAACTGGATTTTTTAAAAAATCTTTACATTTTGCACTGGCTCTTGTTTTGAAGCCTTATATCATCATCACCATAGATAGATGTTGCAAGCCAGACTGGCTCCACCTCCAGTCTCTCAGTTTCAAATTGCTGCTTCATTAGGACTTGGAAAAGAAACCCATGGTTACATTTAATCAAACGAATCGGTATGGCAGACCAACATAATCAATCACAATCCTTATCCAATATGCTACATTCTGTAACTACCAAGCTGGCTTGGAGAGAAGTCAATTATGGCCCTACTCTCTCTCATCCTCTGCCGACGTAGCTGTGTGCGATATTATCCCGTTTCTGCAGTTATTTTCATTATGCAAATCTGGACTGTGCATCTCACACGCGCAACCTTTTTCCTATTCGTGTGGTTAATTCCTACTTCTCTCTTTTATACTAGCAGTTCTTGTATGATACATGATCTGGGGGGTTTGTTGGAGAGTGTGATGTGCCATATCTAGAATAATCAAATTAAGTATTAATGATTTTTGCTCTCAAACTAACACTTGTGTTGCACAGTGGGCTGCAGTCAGTGGTGTTGTTCATATTTCATATGTTTTGCGTCCATACAGAGCTGTTTGCACTGAATCTGTGTGTGCGTGTGTGTCTATGAAATCATTTACAGTTTGTTTTTTCCATACAAGTTCTGCTCTCTCGCCCCATATCTTCAAGTACATTTACGTCTGGATGCAAAACACATGCAACTTCACACACTGCAAGCACGTTTACACATTGTACAGGCACTCATCGTTTAATCTATCAATCTGTTTTTTTCCCCTCCTTTCCTCCTCATCTTGTGTGTTCTTCTTCCACGCCTTTTCACTTCGGCACTCGGAATCACGCACAATCCACACGCACCGCATAATACACATAAGTACGGAAACACACAGAGGCGCACGCACACACAAGGTAGCTTGGTTGGTGGGGGCCATGGCTGCAGCTCTTCTGCGCAGTCCCAGAGTGGCTCCCGGGGCTCGGCTGCCAGTTGTTTGCCAGCCTCTCCGGGTGGAATTCATTCAAATTAAAGCGGTGGAATGAGGCCCGAGTCCCAGAATGCCTCGTCCCTCTCCTTCATCAGCATTCCGCCGATGAGAGTAATTAAAGCAGAAATTAATTCTGCTGTAAGCAGAGGAGCCACAGAATAACTGATATTAGAGGCTGGATGATGAATGCTTGGCATCAAGGGAGGTCTCAGGGGAGGAAGAGGAAATTCACAGATCTCTCTTTCTTTCTTTCTCTCTTTCTTTCTTTCTTTCCTCACAGCCTTTTTCTCTCTTTTCCCCTTTTCTGCCCATTCCTGTGTTTGTATTTCTTTATTTTTTGTTGTCTGCATTTCTCTCTCCTGCGTGGTCTATTACTCGTTTCTCATCTTTGCATTTCTTTCATCCTCCATGGCAACATTTGTCCTTCTGTGCCACCTAAAGACTGCTACAAAGCACTGGAGCTATTGACTTTAAGCATGACTGAAGACATTGGGAGTAAGCCCCCTCTGCTCAGAAACAGTATTTCACGTTCTGTCAGCACCGGTGTTCGTATTTTCAGTCAAAAAAGCATATTAGAGTGAGGTGATGCTGCAAATGCTCGTGCTTTGCTGTGTGTTAACAGAAGCAGAAATGGAAAGTGCTTTCAGGTGAATTCTTTAAGGGCACAGTATCAGGCATCACAGAAGAATATAAAGCTGTTGTGATTAGAAATATAGATGATGTTGCCACGAATAAAAATACATAATTATTAAATTAGCGTGTGTACTTAAAAAGGCTTGGAAATAAATAATTTGTAATGTTTTTAAGGCAAGCTGCCTCTTTTTTTCTCAGGCGTAATTTGAGACTGAACCTTGAATCTCTCCAGATGATGTGATATTCTACCCAGGATGATTCAGTGATCCCCCAGTGTCCCCTGACGCGTTATTTTTGGAATAGCACATCTTTAGCAAGAACAGTCACAAGACTGAAAGACAAACAACTGAACTCTTGAAACACCGGGCCTAGATGAGGCTGTCAGTGTTTTCCTCTCTTAGAATCAAATGGAATTGAACAAAGGTTAGCTCTTTGGGGCTTTATGCTAATGTGATATACGATGCTGCCATGGAATTTGCCAATGCATGTCTTAGCACTGTCTGACTCTAAGGAAGAAGTGAATGGTAATTACGCTGACCTCTGCCCCTCCCTCTCTTATTCTGCCCTCTGGGTAAAAAGCCCGAGGTGGTAATAAACAATAGATAGATCTGTCTTGTTTATATTGCAGCTCCTGCAATCTAATGACACACGAGATTGGTCTCTATTTTGAAAATAATGCATGCCAAGAGGTGCAGGTAGTAAAACTGCATTTTTAATTGGTTTTGTGCAAGAATATCTCAATCAGATGTAAATGAATGGAAGCCCAACCTGAGAGTTACTGACTGTTATTAAGAATTTAGGAGGCTGGCATGGAGTTGAAACATAGAATGAATGATTAGACACTGTAAAGAGCCCCAGATGCAAAAGAGATGCAAACTGGCTAAAGCAGCTACCGACCTGTTGATGAGGCCTCGCCGAGTAGAGGCTAAAGATTTCTCTACTACTGCGAGAAAAGGTACCCTAAAGGGTCAGAGAAGGTGAATTGTACCCCTGCTCACAGTTTAAAGATGCATAAGATGTTAAAAACCAACATTTTTTTCACCATGATGATTATTTAGATGTAAAAATAATGCGTTTTTCTGTTTTGACCTTTTTAAAGTTTCTCCTGAAACTATGAAGTCCTCCCCAATTCTTCCATGTCATTTGTTTATTATTCCTCCTTTGGAAAGATGATATGAAGCATGAAGCAGAAATAGTGATCATACAGTAAAGACATTTCCTCTAAATTATTTAGCAAGGGTGGCTTTTTATAGACGCAAATTTACCTATGGACCTAAAAGCTTGGTACTTAGCTGCAGTTTTCTGAGAATATCTCTACAGTGGATCATGTTGCTGTGGAGCATGATATTTCTCTCTATCATTCAAATGGTGTTGCCATTATGAACAGCGCTGGCCTATCTTGATGTCTGCCTTCCTGGAAATGGCGGCAGCATTGTTTGTTTGTCTACTTGGTTCCATACACCAATAAAAATACACTCAAAATGAAACCTTGGTGTAACGATGACCTTAAACACAATGACACTCTTTCCCATAACATTGTCCTGTCCAATAGTCCAGAACTCCCCTAAGAGGCCTTACAGCAAGTCTAGGAGGAACCAAATGAGAGAGAAATCGATTACTTTCCTCTCTCCACTGTCTCTGCCCTGGCTGAATTACTGAAACAAGATGCTGCACTTAGAGGAGTCTTTGGAGAGGCAGAGGGAGAGAAAGAGAGGTGGGGGAGAGAGAAACACTTTTAGGGACATGGGTGCCATTTAGACTAGGACCATCTTCTCACAGAAAGCCACTAAAAGCAGTGAATGATCCTCTTCCTGTCCCAGGCTGGGAGTTGGTTAGCCTCCCGTGGTTAAGTGAATACAGAAAATACACTCAGGTTTGAGGTCAAAGCAAGATCATTAAAAACAATATTAATTTCTGAAATCCAAGCACAACAGTCATTCGCATTCACCCCGAACTTGGCCGGAGCACACTCGACTGCTACAGTGTGTGTGTGTCCAAAAGCACGAGACCTACATGGCTACACGGATCCAATCTGATGTTGTTTTCTGACTTCATAATGTCAAATGGGTGTTGTTTAACATCCACACCAGATTTTATTGTCTGAACTATGAAGATGAAAATGAAGCCCGCTCGTTTGGTAGATAGAACGTGGTGCTTAAGGGACCCAATCCCTGTAAGTGCCATTAAGTGGAAATTGCCGTTCACATATTCCAGTGGTTTGATTAATTACACTCTCTCATGTGCTTTCATAAAGGCCCAATGAAATATGGGGAGCAAATTGCATTGTGTTCCTGTATCCTGTTATGTAAAAGCAGTTTAATTATTGACACATGTTTTGCCACCTGGCAGGGGAGAGGATGGTTGGACATGAATAGAAATCAAACAATAGATATTATGGAAGGGTAGAGCTAGCACTTGAGATGCCATGTGTTTCCGTATCTATGACTCACTTTATGTCCCCTTCTTCACCTCGCCTCAGGTCCTCCTCCTGAATCAGAGCAAAGAGCAGTCGTGATCGGCTGATTGTGTCAAAGTTGTAAGGGAAGCGTTATGTGAAAGTGAGCGCACTTTGAAACCTGTTTAACTTTAGAAGGCAGGACTGCTTTTTTAAAGGTCTCTTCTAATAAATGTGTAGTTAATGCGATATTTTGTGAAGGCTGCATAGTCTCTCTAGAGAATTAAAAGATCCCTGCTGGCTTTGTGTGATATCTTAAGATAGCTCTTTTTTGATCAGAGTAAAGACGCTGCTTAGCTGCTGATACATTTTGAACTGAAGGAAGCGGTGTAAGAAGACAACAAGCAAAGTTGCAGTTTTAACATAAATGTCTTTATTCCCCTTTTCTTTCTTTTTTCTTTGTTCCTAGACAAGAGCAGTGCCCTCTACTGCCATGGAGACTGAATAACATGAGTGTTTCAGGGCAGTGCTTGCCTTCTGTTGTAGCCAGTAGTACTTAGGCTCCACTCTATTCTGTATTCTACAGTGTATGTGGAGGTATTAGCTCATAAAACCCTCCTACTGTCATATGAACCCACTGCAGTCCCTGAGCTCTATATGAACAGCAGGGCTCTGATACTTAGTCCCAAGCTGTTCCTGTTTGCCCAAAACGATCAGGCCTGGCCTCGTGCTCTCTACCTGATCTAGTTGACTGGGCTGTGTAAGTTAGGTAGGCAGTCCCTGTCTCCATCCCCCCTCCTCCCTCCCAATATGCACTTGGACCCGGGCTCAGGCTGCACCTTTTGTGTTCCACAGGGATAAGGGGGCCAGATGGAGGAATTTGATTAACCAGCAGTGGAGGACCAAATGTTCAATTGGATACAGAACCAGTTGGAAGACGGGAGGGAGCGAGGGATGAGGCGGGGTAGAGGGAGAAATCTAAAATGGCTGGTCATTTGCACCGGCCAACACTTTGCAAAGGGGAGCCCAAACAGACACTGAGGTGTAGTAATGCAGAAGCCCTTTTCCAAGTACCAGCTGGGCCTTTTAGGAGCCTCTATCCCCACAGCAGACACACGGCAGCCTCCAAGCAGCTTGACTTTACCATATGTGGAACTTTTTTATGCTCCACCTGGTTTCCCCAGGGGACCTGTGCCGCTGGGACGCCGGAGGCAGGTGAATTGCTCTTAATGCAAGGCACTGAATCACTAGGCCAACAACATGAGGGAAGTGCCTAGGGAGAGGAAATGGATCTGCAGAAAGACTGGCGCGGACTGGCGCGACCTTGGAGCTAGTGCCCGCTGTGGAGCAGAAAACTGTGTGACGTGTCACTGTGCCTCGTCTTTAATAATATCCACGCTTAGATTTCTTGCACAACATTATGTATTATTTCACAAAGTGTTTTTTTCTTCCAAAATGGAACTGTTCCATTTGTAAACTGGCTTTAGTTTAGAGCTTCTGTACTCTTGCCTGAATTTCCCCCCATTTTTCCTATTAGCATTTTTTTTCTTAGAATAATTTACTGATTCACATAGATTTTGGTTTATGTAATACATATTGTGTGCACTTTGCTAATATTTCTATGCACTCCTGCTTAAATCTAAGTTGCATCGTGGCTTCAGTTGTTTCTACTCCTTTGCAGAGTTTTCAGAGTGCCAACTTCCAGGACAGGTACTGTAGGTCGAATGAGGGAAAAATTGGCCAAGACAGTGAGGCTGTGGTCACTCTCCTGCCTGCACCTGTCTTACTGAGTCTGTGGCAAAAAGCCAGAGGTCAGGGGTCACCACAGGGGGCTGTCAAGGTCAAAGGTTTATCACTCTCCAAGGGGTCCTGGAGCCATCACTCAGACCCTACAGTACACACGATCTGCCCAGTTGAGTTTTTTTTTTTTTTTCCTTCCCCTACTTTTTCTAATCCCTCCAAATGGCTCGGGCAAAACTCCTGACAGCAGCAAGAGAAACAAACTGTGGGGTGTGGAGCTCTAAGCCATCAGCTGGAGATTTCACTTTGAAAAGATTCCCTTTTACTCACTGCCCTTTCCACCAATCAGAGGGCTCGCCAGAGTCCAGGCACCCAGAGCTGCTGCCCTCTGACCCTGCCAGCGGTTGTTGGTTTATTTTGTTTGGGCATTTTGGAGAGGATGGGGCTGCTTTTGACAGTTCAGGCAGCAGGACTTGGATAAGGTCTTTAGCAAAGACAGCCAGAGAGGGTGAGTTTCACAGCTCAAAAAAAGGCACAAGCTACCCTGAGCTGGTTTTTGCAGTTTCGGTACTGCACTCGTATTGCTGGAGAGGTTGTCATATTCATTGAGACATGTGGAAAATGGCCCATTTTGGAGGGGAAATAGGGGCCATTCATGCAAAGTCAATCCCATCAAGGAGACAGAAATTCCTCGATACCCATGTTTATGCAGCTGTGCCCGGCGATCAAATTACACCAACCCTCTTGTAACAACCTCGCCTCCTTCTGCCCTTTCTGCTTGTTCCCCCTGACCTCCTCTGAATATGAAAGGAGCCTCAGATGGATCTCACCATCACCGGGGAGCAAGGGAGAGGCAACGAGACAAAAGGGGGCACCTAACCTAGAGTTTTACCTATCCGCAACAGTAATTGGGTCAAAGCCACGGAGCTTCCATGGGTCAGCGGAGGGGCCCGTCATATGAGGGGCACATAGGGGCAGTCAAAGAAGGCCCGTCCCCAGAGAAGAAGTACTAACCGTCATGCTGTAGCACCAACTCTGACAGACCGCAGGGAACGGACCCACCGCATCGAGCTTGTCAGCTGTTCCGGCAGCGCGGAGCGATCGTGGAGCCCTCCACTGGGAGTGTATTACTGAAGGCTTTTCTTCTCTGCCTCTGTGTTTTATTTTTTTGGGTGGGGAGGGCAGGGTTGCAAGTCTGTGTGCAAGAGGGGGTGTTGAGGGGTATAATTTAGAGCACAGAGGGAGCTTCGTCTCTCCATCTTATGATTTGGAGGTGAAGACAAGCGCCCTCGGGGGCCCCCTGTCAGAGCTTTTGGGCGCGCTCAATGCAGACTTCAATAAAAACACACAAAAAGAATTCCCCCACAAGGGCGCCCGGCTGAATTGCTGACGCCAATGTAAAAGATTCAGTTTTCTGTGAATCATTTAGTACAGCGACCCTGAGCTCTCTACACAACGTGACAATAACAGGAAACCCCCCTCTGTCCTCCTCATCATGAAAAAATGAGACTTGCAACAAACCCGGAGAATGCAGAATTATTTTTTTCACACATACAATTTCACACATCGATCACCCTCTGCCACTCCTCCATTTTCCTCTTCCCCTCCCATCTCTCACTCCTCTTCTCTTTCCTCCTCTCACTGTATTCCTGTCATGACAAATGTCAAACACAGTCAGTTAGGAGAGCGGGGGGTTTTTTTCTAACCCTTTTTCTTCTTCTTCTTCTTCTTCTTCTGCTTTTTGGTAACCAAGAGCTTGCCAAGTCGAATGTGCGCTGGGACAAGACTGCTGCAGAAGCATCACATTGGAGCATCAGCATCAGATATTTCTGTGAAAGTAACAGAAATGTTTGAAGGTGTTGTCACAAGCTCACAGGTTCCTGCTGTTTGTGTGCACCAGAGGGAAATGGCGCCTTCTCAGCCCTTTTGTCTCCTCCCTCCCCATTGTTGTTTTTAAACTTATTTCTCTGTTTAGTTGTTATCACTTTTATTGTGGTTAAGAATCTCAGCATGGCTGTTTTTGTGGGTTTTGACAGAGGGGGTTGGTGTTATAGTCAGAGTTAAAATTAGAGGAGTTGCTTTTCTGTGTGACTTGGAGACATGTCATCTTCTGGAAGCAGTGGGGAGTCTGTCAGTCACAGCCATGGTGTGTTTTAATCATCTCTGTCCCACTTGGTGAAGCGCTGACGGTTAGAGTGAGGGTTACCTCCCCTGGACAATACCAGTATGCTAGAATCTCATACACTCTGATGTCAGACATAGCAACCAGTTAAGAAATATGAGACGTTTCTTCCTCAAGTTAATCCTGCAAATTCAATGGGGGAATCAAGCAATGTCTGGTGAATCTGAAGATATATCACAAGTGCGTTTGAAGGGTTTTCTGATCTTTCAAAAGATATGACAGCTGGAAGGAGATTGGCAACAAAATAGCAGGAGTTTGTCACTATAATAAGAGCATGAAGCTGATAGAATAATCAAAACCCACGACATCTTAGAAGCTTAATGAGTGGGGGCTCCCCCCAAGCGAGCAATAATAATAGTGTTTTGTAATTCTATCGCCATTATAATGATACTCTAAGGAATTTTAAATAGACATTTCTTTGTAAAACAAAGTAGGTTAGACTGCAAATTATATTTTCCATAATGAAGCAGCTGTGACTACAAGCATGTATTTACAGTGCTTGCATGTGACGACGCCATAAGAGTTAGGCCACGCTGGCCTTTTTTACAGGACGCCCATCCTGCTCGTTCTCCTCTAACTCCTATCTGAGCATGCTCCCTGTTGTCCTCTCCAGAGATATGGATTCTCATTTCTGAGAGCATCCTCTGACAGTCTTAATGGACAAGTATTCTCTACGAGCTCTCGCTGAAAAGACCGCTCTCGTCATCTCTAGAACAAGTACGGTTTTCTCCTCTCCTCTTCTGTCTCAAACCCATCTAAGGTTGCTTTTAAGGGGCAGAAATTAAACCGAGCCTTCAGAGAGCAAAGAAAACAGAAAACAAGGGTGGAGATGGGATGCTTTTCGATGCCACCTTAATGTCAAACAAGCACTGTACAACAGAAAGTATTTAAATATTAAAAGATAAATTGCAAATGCATTAACAAATATGAATCCTAAATACCGTTTTAACTCGCAGATGCATGACATAAGCCACTAAATTGAGCTTTAAACAGAAGTACTTAGAAAAATATTCCTGCAAGCCCCCAAGCAATTAGTCCAGCTGCCTGCCTTTGTCCACCTACCCATTGTGTTCTTTGTAAAAACCATTCTCTTACACCTCCACTTACTCCATCCTTTGAGACGCCATTGGAAATCCAGGGCTCTGAGTTGAACCCACAGTTGGTTTAAGTGTAATGAAATGTATGTCATGTCTCTGGCTCTCTCCCTCTGGCTTCCCCTCACCCCTGGCCCCCTGAAAGCACTGCCTTTGACAGGAAGGCCTCTGTGGCTTCTGCTGCAGTGATCTTTAGCCCCTTCAGGTCCCACTGACTATTTAGGACGTCCCTGTGATTTGAGGGTGGACTCAACCGTCCGCACATGTTTCAGAGCACCAAGTGATAGACAGATAATAGACAGATAGATGAGAGTGGGAGCCTTGGACAGCTAAACAAGCCCTGTGGGAAATTTTACCCTGATTCCCGACTGCATTTTATAACAAATAACCTCTATCCTGTTACTATTTATTAATGTTTTACAGTATGCTTACTGAAAACACCAAGTTGGCGATGCTTATCGTACACACTGAGAGCCTAGCAATGTGCACATTTACTCTGTGGTTTATGCTGTTTATCTGTTATGTGTGTTCTGTCCTACATTGTGCACATTATAGAGACCCCATGGTAACAGAAGTCAGATGCAGTGTCTGTAAGAGGACCCAAGCTGAGCCATTTCAGATGATGCGCATTTAAATTTCTACATATATTGACTATGGAGTTCTCCGTTTATTTATCATACATTCAATCTTTATGCAGATGAGGGTGAACGCATCATGCATGGCACACCTAGGTTGCATCTCGATGTGTGTATCTTTATGAGGCTTTTTTTTGTTTTCTTTTTTTATTTACCCGAAGCTTTGTGAGCGTGAGACTCTTATGTGTCTGTGCATGGATATTGCAGCTCGGAGAGCGTGTGCATGTCCACTATATTAGACGGAGCGTGCGAGGGGTGCCTCAGCGTGAGTGTACTGCTGTCTGTTCAGAGCTCTCTGCACCAGCAGGGTGCGCCATTCCAATTTACCCATCAGCCGTGGAGGTAGGGGGTAAAAGTGCGGGGCAGCGCTGTCGGAGATTTCACATTCGAGGGACGAGATTACCAGTCAGGGGACCCCTGTGTGGAGGTGATGAGGGAGGGCGACTGCAGGGGCACAGTGTGAGGGAGTTGGGGCTGATGGAGGATGGGGGAAGAGGGAGGGCAACAAGACTCCAGCACCACCCTGGAATCCATGGGCTCTCTGTTTTCTGGGGAGCATAGCTGCCAACCTGCACATCTGTTTGACACCAGGCGCTGTGGTATGGCAGTCAGGGGCTGTCTGTCCCGATTCACGTCTCTTCGCCCTCTAGTTTGTTGTAAGGATCTGGACAACTTTTGAAGCCTATCTCTTTTGAAATCCTTCTTAAAACTGTGCAGGTTTTTGGAAAAGAAAACCAAAAATAAAGGACAGATGGAGTCTCACTTTCATAACGGCAAATATTTATCCTTCTACCTCTCCCTTTCTTTATTTCCTCTAATCATATGCTCATGAAAGATTGTATATCCTAAAGCTCTGGAGCATAATCATGGCATTAAAAATCATCTTTAGCAGTTACCTCAGGCCCACAGACCAAGCCTGCTTTTGGCTGTGCTCACTCAGTCTGTATTTGAGTGTCAGCCAAGTCAGCCGTGGCTGCTCCAGAGACCCAGAAGTCTGTTGGGGAGACAGGACATTCCAAACAGCATAACTCATTCTTTACACCATCTCCACCGCTATTAGTTAATTATATGCAGGTGTTTTCCTTTCTGCTTTTTTTCTTTGTTGTTTTTTTTGTTTGTAGATCTAATAAAAATGTGACCAAAGTACATAAAGCCAGAAACACGGTGAAAAAAGAAGGGAGAGATAGTGTGGAGGAAGTGGCTGAATGTGCTGCGTGAAGCAAATTATTGCCCCCATGTAGATTCATCAGTTCTCCCTGCTGGATTAAGGAAGGGCCTTTCTAATGAAGTTCGCCCCGTCAAAATGAAGGGACTAATTCTGATTTAGCTGAGGTAATGAACTTCCCCTCTCCTAGTGAGAGCAGCACCATGGGGTGGTTGTGCAGGGGGGGTGGGGGCAAAGGAGAGTGGCAGCAAGAGAGAGGGAAGACGAGACGGGAGAGAGACATGGAAGGAGGACAGATAGAGCTAGAAGGGAGAGAGAAAGCTAGGTGGAGAATGAGGGGAAAAAAAATTATGCAAAACGGCTGTCTCGTATTTGCTGAGATGTATTAAATTTCCAGTGCGGGTGCCTGTGTTATATAAAATTATGTTAATGTCTTGTGGCCCGCTGCGAATGGCGGCTTGCTGGTCCTGAGCATGCGTGGCTGGCCGCTACATGGAGCGCACTCAGTGGGACTCAGCTTTTCTATTAAGGAAAACCTCTAGACACCTGATGATGAATTCTCTCTCACCAAATGTTCCCCCTTTTTTGTGTCGAAAATATGAGCGCTTTTCTAAATGACTTTGGAGAGCCTGGCGTGGCGCTTGGCGGCCTCCATCGAGCAGGGGGGAAAGGGGTATGGGGGGGGGGTCCCTCTGCAGCAGGCTAAGGGAGTCAATTAAGGCAAGCGCTGATAATTATAAGCCGGCAGAACGCAGGGGCTGGCTAATTGTACAGTGTTCCATGCCGCGAGCCCAGCCATGGGGCCTCTCCTCAACGCTCTCCTTCCCTGCTCCATTGTGCGGACCTCAAACCCCATAAAGCCACAAACCTCGGCGCGACAATGCCACAGTGAGGCTACCAAAAAAAAGCCGGTCATGTGCCCATAATTAACTTTTTACATTCAGGCCACTCATTCTTTTGAGACCGGAAAGAGAGTCTGGTCTATATTCACACCTCATGCATTTATTTTTTGCTCTTTTACGTTACTTTTACTTTCCTCGCTGTTGTGTTTCTGTTCTTCTTTGTAATTTTTTTTCCTTCACTTTGCAAAGCAACTTTCATAGAGTACAAGATCCTTGGAAAGTCAGGGCATAGTCACTTGACCTTTGTTTCCTTCTAACAAAAAAAAAAAGCCCAGCAGTTTAGAATAGGCACGTATAGAGTAAATTAGAGCATTTCAGTGTCGAATGGTGTTTGTGTGGCTGCAGGGGGTCCGGCACTCCATGCAATCCATCTCAGCAGCCTGCACTGTTTGTCCCCAATGGACCGCCGTACCTGCCTGCAGCTGCAGCGCCTACATATCATTCGTTAACAAGTATTCGCCTCTTGCCTTTGTTGTTGTGGATTTCTCCCTTTTCTTTCTTCTTCTCTTCTGTCTCCGTGACCTGCACACTGTTCATTTGACCGAGTTTTAGCCATTGTGGGCTTTAGCTGCGAGAATTGCAGGTAGCGTGGAAACACAAAATGGCAGTGCATTCTTCAAAAGGTACGGCAGATCCAAATCCTGCTGAAACACCAGCTTCGTCTGGTTTTACCAGCTACTCTCCCTTTGGCAGACTGCAGAGTGAAACATTCAATTCAACTGTTTCAAATCTAAAATAATCTGTAAGCACAAAAGCTGAAAAATAGACAGTGTTCTGGCCACTTCACCAGGTATTCCAAAATATCTGGACTTATTTGAAATATATATATATATATATATATATATATACATATATATACATATTCCTGGATGAGAGGCAACAGGTCTGGAAGCATAATTTCCTTCCGATTTTTCTTTTATGTAGTTGTTTGTCAAGTTGTCATAAAGGTGAGTCATTAAAGATAAAACAAAGCACAGAAGGCTCTGCACAAATACTGGCGTTCATGTAGTCAGTGGCACACAGACTCTTTTGCATAACTGGCCTCAGGTATTCTAGTAGAAAATGGTTTAATGTATTGTAGTAATCCATAGCGAAGCGGTGTCCTTAATAATTCAGTAATGACTGTTAATTATAGCTTTTTTTATATATTACATTTTTATTTACATATATAAAAATCTGAGTATTGCTATATACATGCGTAGGGAATCGGAGCAAATAGCTCAGCTAAAAATGTCTGCTCGATGTGCTTATGGAGAAGGAGAAAAGTCCTTATGCTTCCGTCCCTCTTGTTTTGTGAAACCCAAAAGGTGTTCTAGTCGGCTAAACCTTTTGTAACACCCATTCAAGCGTTACGCATGTTTATCTCGACACAAAAACCTGCCAGTTTGGTGTTTCTACCTCTGGCGTGGTAGCCAAGGGAGCTGTGAAGCGGTTAATGTAGGCGCAGAGTGGCTGATCCTAGCAGGAGCCTAGCCCTGCTCTGATTAGCACCTCCAACGAGCTGCCATGCATCAGAGCTGACATTCTCCGAGAGTCATGTTCCCCCAGAATCCTTTGCGCTCGCTGGGCGAGGGCGTCACCACTACTGACATGTCACAGCCAACAATCTCACTTCACCTCTCATTCTCCCTCTGGAGGTTGGAAAGCAGCATCAGCCGCGCTCCAGCGTTGGGACCCTGACATGGGGGCTCAGCTTATCTTTTTACTTCTTTTTTGCAGACACAGGCTATATTTTTTCCACGCAGGTCTTACTACAGTACCAACACCTTTCATTTTGTATTTTAGTAAGTTCTCCAGTATCTCGATTCCATTAGCTAGCACATCTCAAACACATTACCATCACTGTTTGTGTAATACATTAGGTCTTTGATGGAGTGTGTGGAGGGGTTGGGGGGGGGTTTACAATGCCTGGGTTAAATCTTATACTTCAATCTCAAACATTTTGCACTTGATTTACTCTGTCCTTCTAAAACTGTGGAGGCAGGAGATAGATATTAGTGCTGTTCTCCCCGGGTGCCAGTTCTCCAATCAGCTTCGGTCCAGGGGGAGTCCATCCCTTTGCGTTCCCACCTACAACCTCCCTACCCCCACATGCTGCATTCACCAGGCCCTAATGGGTGTTGCAGTACTTCTGAAATGAGTTTGTTCCTTATGAGCAGTGCCTCCACCTCAAGAGAGCGCACCACACAGAGGTGGAGTCAATTTGTATTCACCCATAATTCCCTGGGCCTTAATCACTCTGATTTTCCTCCCATTATCTGTTAATGGATAGTTCCCGCGGAGAGAAGAGAGAAGTAAACCCACCTACTGTTTACAGGCCTGAAGCTGTCTACTCTGCTACCATCCACAATCCCATGGTGGGTTGTATATACAGCAGCGAGTCCGCTGAAAACCGAATCTTCTTGGTTTATTAACATATAACTCCAATATGTGGCTGAATAGTCGGAGACAGATGGTGGAATAGAAACCAAACTCTTGCTAAAGGTGAAATTCCTCATAAACAAGAATGTTCTGAAAATACATTTTTTTAAAAAGGCATTTCTGTTTTTATGGCTCAGTTTGGCAGTTTAGAAACTCAGCACTGACCTGTTAGTTTAAATTGACCCCCGCACACACATACACACCCATCACCCTGTGATTACTATGGTTGTTTTGCCTGTGTCTTGTTTAAAACAACCACTAAATATTCCCAATTTGTTCCCCCAGTTGTTTACTCATTACTTTCGGCGCAGAAGTGCCTTGATTGATGCCGTTAATATCATCTGCCTTGGCGACACGAGAAACACGGGCCCCTGTGAGCGTGAGCTTCAGAGAACTGTTCATTATGCCCCAGAGAGGAGCGCAGATCTAAGTATCAGATTTTTCTTGTCCAAAGTCAAATGCTAAAAGTGGTCCTGAATTCCCTTCGCATTCACACTGCTCCTCGGCAGAATTGTTTAAAGGGAGTACGGGGCAGTGGTGGTGAGGGAAGCGGTGGCGTTGGAACGGAATAAGCTGAGGGAGAGTTTTTAATTAAGCAATGCCCTGCGATATACTTAATTACACATTATTGTCAGAAAGTTAGAGCGCCTTTAGTTACATCGGTTTCAGTCACTGTCGGCTGACGGCTGTGCGTTTGTACTCTTAAGCACAATAAAACATCTATCAGATTCGCAGGCGCTTTTACCGCTGCCTTACAAAATTCAATATGCTGCAGCTGTGTCGCTGTTACATAAAGAGTTCACTAAACTATGCAAGCCAGACCTGCAAGCCCCAGCGTCCCAAACAACCTTCAACGGCACATGAACTTCAGCCTGGATACAAAAAAAAGGGAAAAAGTAAACAGCGCAGAGAAATAAAGACCATTCTTTTTGAGAGTAGTTTTTTCCTCTCCCCCTCTCCTGTCCTCCACATGGGAGAGATATTAGGCGTTTGTGTTTTAAGGAGCTGTGAAATACATAAACCATGAGCCACAGGAACGCAAGGCCCTGTGGATATGCAGATGGGCTTACTTTGCTGGTGTCAGGGATGCTTAGAGGGAGCAGACACAGGAGCAGTTCTCATCTAAAGGATTTTCTTAGGAGTGCGGAGGGACAGGGTGGTGGCAGTGGAGAACACCCGGGAGACTCTGAAACAGAGAGTGGGAGGAGGGAGAGGGAGAGAGATGAGGATAGAGAGAGAGAGAGCTGACAGTCCCCTGTGGCCCTGTAACTATATCCAGAGTCTGCTCGGTGGATAGAGAGGGGTGGGGGCTCACGCAGGGCCACGCTGATTGGGCAGCCCAAGAGAAGGGCTGGGGGAGCAACAGGAAGTGACCTCAGCCCAATGAGGCAGCTATAGGGGCGAGCAAGCCGACTTCCTCCCTTGGCTCTCACTAAGAAACAAGCTGCCAGCCTGATTCAACCCCTGTTACACTGCTGAATACAAACCCAGCCCTAAACAGGCTGCATTAGAGGCGCTAACGGAGCAGAATTTGCTTGTGATAGGCCTTCACTTAAACCTCGTTTTTGCTCTCAGTCGCATATCCTCAACAATAAAAGATATTATATATCAACAGTGGCGTCATCTTAATGTCGACAAATCATGTGAAAATTAATACTTTGACTCCACAAGTACAAGTGGCTTTGTGGCCAAAAGCCTTGTGAGCATCGTGGCCACATAAAGTGCCAGCAGAGAAATCATTCTAAGACATGGATTTGCTAACAGTAAGAAAAAAAAACAAAATTGCTGCCGTATTCTTTAAATTGGGAACATTCTGATTCATTTATATCTGTCATTTTCACCTGATGCACCTGCTCACAGACACAGTCACACACATGCACACATGCAAGGTCAGTCAGGCAGGTGCAGAGTTATCTGCATAATGAAGCAGGCCAGGTCTCCAAAGGGACCGCATTGTGCACTAGGGTCAAATGAGGGCTGCACATATGGCAGAAGAACAGATCTGTGCACGATGCAGCAAGGTTGACCTTAGTGTACACCGTCACACAGATAAGCAAACTGAATGGTGATCAAAGAGGACAGTGATCCTCTTGCACGGCTGCGTGAATGCGCTCGTGGCAAACACCCCCTCCCCTTCCCCTCTTTCGCTGATGCCTGCTGCTACACTCAGATGCACATGTAGGCTACAGAGTATCTCATCTGTCAAATGCATGATTGCAGAACACAGCATCAACTCTTTCCCTTTCAAACTACTATGAGCTGCTTTGATCAGCTTTTACCTTTTGCCAGACAGACATACAGGAATGTTGTCTGTGAGCTTGTGCTGATGCACAACTAATTTGTTTTTTTAGGTTTCAGACATCATATTAAAGGATATGCATACTGAAAGAAGATTAAGAAGAAAAAAATGGCAAAAATGTGTTACAGTAAAAACTGCAGTGTGTACTGCAAAGAGCCTGACACTGTAGGCGATGTTTTCATTCCTTTTTTTCCAGAATATTGGGGTTATTGGGTCACAGTTGTCTCTATTTGTCAGTATCAGTCCATGGGTGCAAACACTGAGATACTACCTATTTTATGTCTAGTTTCAGCTTTAAGAAAATCGAAAAAACATTTTAGGGCTAAGGCTTTTTTTTCATTCTCTAATATTTTAGAAATCATTGCCCAGTCTTTAAATAGCTTAAAATGTGTCCAGTGATTTTTTAGAGAAAAAATATATATTTTGATGGTTAAAAAAAGTCACAGTCAAGAAAGATTTAAGTAGACTTTTAAACATTACAGATCCTAGGGCATCTTGTGCATTCAAGGTGACCATTTTCTTGGAAAGCTTTGCTTTTCAGATTACTTGTTTGCCAAAATTGCCTAAAGCACATTCAACTAACCCTCTACCTGGACCCACCAGGAATCGAGCTCTGCACAGCTGTTTAGGTGGATTATGTATACATGCTTCTGGCACCCAGGGTCTATGCGGTGGGCATTGGGCTGCAGAGACCTGGGGATAAACCATAGCTGAGTCCCAGAGGTATGCACCCCCGCCCCTTTGCCGAACAGTAGCAAGAGTTTGATAGAGCACTAGTCTGGCAGAGTGTATAAGCCTTTTATTGACACACTGGAGATGGGCAGTTCTCTAAAAGTCTGAGTCAGCAGATTGTTGTGCTGCAAATAAATGTGCAGGTCTACCACGACGACATTTATTTAAGCTATCATTGGCTGTGGTTGAGGTAGTCAAATGTTGATATAGACATTTGGGTATTTTTAAAGCAAAGAAGATAATCTGTCGTGCAAGTGAGCGTGCTGTAAAGGAGAGCTGATGAGAGCCGAGATCAGGGACGTATAAGTAAGGTTTGAGAAGCATTTTTTCAGTTATTTGGGGTTTTTTTGTCCTTGAAAAACTGATAATGACCCTCTTCACCGTTTGACATGCACTGTTTGACTATTGTTGATTTATTTCGATTCGCAGTCTGCGAAGCACATATGACTCTTTCCTCCTCCATTTAGACTTTGCAGATTTATTTTTATGTAAGTTGATAAAAAGAAAAGGAAAAAACGATGACACTCGCCATGTTCAAAGTGCAAGCCCTCGTCTGAGCTATTAGGACCCCAGCTGGTCATCCAATTTATGCCTGATGGGAGCAGATCACACAATATTTTTTTTTTCCTGTTTGAGTCATGAAAATCACAGACACAAGAGTGTGCCTATAAATTTGTTAAATTTAAATTTCACGTTAAAAGGGAAGAGGGAAAAAAAGGACCAGGACAAAGTGAGATCTCTGCAACTCCTCAGCCATTCACGCTCTGCTTGTTCTGCCTCTTATGGTTTTCTGCGTATTTTCTTTTTTTGTTGTTTCTTCTCTACAGAGGAAGGATTGAACCATGAATGCAAGCTCTGCAGTCAGTCATTCGACTCACCAGCGAAGCTTCAATGCCACCTGATTGAGCACAGCTTTGAGGGCATGGGTGGAACCTTCAAGTGCCCGGTCTGCTTTACAGGTGCGTATTGTGCATGTGTTTGTGTGCACGCAAGCGTGTGTGTATCGTGCAGTATCAGCCCAGTGAACACATGGAAAGACTATAAAGTAAGAGGTTTTTTTATGTTAACTTTTCTGACATTTACATTTTCAACAAAGCTTCTTTGCATGTTTTTTCTTTTTCACTTTGAAGGCAAATGGGTTCTAAATGAGTTGGGAAAGGTCAATCAAGCAGGCCAGCTAAAGCTAAGAGCAGTTTGCTGCATGTGGATTTTTATTTAGTCAAATTGCCTCCAAATCAAGGCCAAAGAAGTGTCATGAGGTGAGAGGGGGAGAAAGAAAGAGAGCAGGGGGGAAGGCAGTGTGAGCTGAGGGGAGATGGGGGATTGAGGAGTGGGGAAAGAAAAGGAGATGTGCTAATTGTGGATGGCAGTGGTGCTGATAGCTGTAATGATCTCATCTGTCTCTGTGCGTGGAGGTGGAAGGACCGGACTCCTCCTGAGAGGATAGCGCCCTCCTTCAGTGTCAACAGGGTTAACTATCTCTATAATGAAATCTGCAAAGTCGTTAACTTCAGCTCTTCACTCTTTCTCCCATCTCAGCTCTTTACTCTTCCTAACACTTTTTTGGTCCTCAGCTCATTTCCCCCTCTTGTGCTTCCTGTAACCCCCCATCCACCCATTGCACAAAAACTAATTTGTCTCTCCTTCACTTGTTACATCAATTAACATCATTAGTTCACATTTTGCGCGTTGCTCAAAGTTGTTTTCACATCTTTTTTTTTTAACTCCAAATCCCCCTCACATCGCCGCTCCTTCTTCATTTTCCTTCTTTCTCTCCACTCCCCTCCCTCTAGTCTGCTCCACTTCTCTCATTGCTGTTTTGGCCTTATCTCTCTTTTAGGAGAGGCCTATTGATATTTCCCCACCCCGAACTCCCCCCCCTCCACCCCTCACAGGGGTCTGGGCATTTAATATACAGAGCATGCCTCCTTCATCTGAGCCTTCATTTTCCACCGCCGGCTTTGACAGACAGGTCCCCCCTCTCCCTCTGCGTCCATATCGATCACGGCGCATGAGAGAGAGGGATGCTGGGAGGGAGAGGGGAGGAGGGAGAGACAGAGTACACCCTCAGGACAGCGGTCGCAGTGCAGACAGACAGATGGGCGAAGGCCTATGGTAGCGGGGAAGGAAGGCTGTGGAGAGTATGGGATGAACTGAAAGGCCTCCCTCTGTTGGGGATGCAGGGGACAGGCAGACTGAAGTCAGAGCACTTGGAGAAAAAGGAGCAGTTGAGAGATTGGCTAAACAGCTGTCCTTGAATGTATTTCTTCAAGCTGAGCTTGACATAAAGTAAAGAAAATACACTTGTTTAACACCCTAACATAACTTTACTTACAGTATATTGTCAGATAATACGCACTAAGTTTGTTTTTGTATGTGCTTCACTTCATGGACTTTTTTGGATTTTTTATCATTACACAGAGCAGTAGAAAAAGTTCATTACAACTTTTCATTGATAGCAACATACATATTAAGTTAAGATACCAGCGAATTTAAGCAGCAAAAAATAAAATAATGAGTTTTCTATATATTTCTTTGTGTTTTACTGACACTTAATGGAAACCATAGAAGCCATTTAACTTTTGCACTTTAGTACTTTTGTTGCATTGTTGAGGCAATAATGATGTAAAAATTTGTTTTCTACTAAAAAGTACCACGCAAAAGTACTTTAAAGTAAATAAAAAGTACTTCAGTGTTATCAGAAAAATGTAGTACAAAACATTGCAAAAGGTAAAAAAAAGAACAGCTATTATGTAGATTGATGAATGAGTTGTTATACATATGTTGCAACATACTTGTCCAAAGCTAATTTTAACTGTTAGTTTAAGCACTAGTGCATTAACATATAACAAGATTATCCGATGATTCATACATAAAGTTGTAATATACAGATATCAAATGATAATGGTAACTGAAACGGCTATATTCACATCAAACACTTTAAAACAATACTTAAGTGTATTACCAAATAGACTTAAGTACTTTTTACTTCTGGCCATTAAAACTGTTTTGTTTTCAGAGACCACTTTCTAAAATCAACCATTTTTATTTGCACCATTTCAAATCCATATTTGCATATTAAAAGGATTCCCATTTTAGGTATAATGATTCGGAACATGAAAGCAAAACTTTGATCAAACTAGGTGGTTGCAGAGGTAGTTGCTGGGTTATTGAGTCCGCTTGATTAACAAGGTTACTCTTTGTTTAAAAGATCATCCCCCCGTGATGCCCATGTTTTAGTTTGATCTACCCCCATGCGACCTGAAAAACGCAACGGGAGGTAGAGAATGAATGTCATTCTTTGACACACCTGATTACTCTCAATCCACACCAACGGGAATGGCAAGAGGACAAAAAAAAAACCCAGCGCAAAACAGACCGGAGCAGAAGTATGGAGCGGGGGGGAAAGTAAGTTGTCGATGGTGGATGAGGAGAGACAAAATAGAGGAGAAAAGGAGACAAAACTTAGAGGAAACTGAGAAGGTTGCAACTGGCAAGTTTGGATGTGAGATGAAAGGAGGGAAGTGGAGGAGGAAAAGAGAACTGTGTAGGGGAGGGAGGGTAAATGGAGAGAGGTCCATAAGCCCCTGGATGATGAGAGAGAGGCTGACTCTCCCAGGACAGATTTGACAGGTTTCAGAAGTGGGGGAGCCTGCAGCTAGAAGTGTCTGCCTGCACCCTTAGGAGCAGTAGTGAGGGCTGGTGTGGAAATTGTGATTGGGAATATGTGCTTAAGACAAACAAAACAGAAGAAAGTGTGCCTGATGAAAGTCCTGTGTATGTGTGTGCGCGCGTGTGTCTGTACGTTTGTGTAAACGTATACACTTTTCTTTTACTTATGTCACAGCGTGAAGTAGAAACTTAGAATCCACACGAGTCTGACAACTACAGTAGTTTAATTAGTTGGGTTTTTTTTGTTTAGTTGCTGCATGTGTTTGCGCTGGTGCTTGATGTTAGAATTATGACATCTTACCAGCAAAGACAAATAAGACACACGGGCTTAGTCCTTTCCCGAAATTTCACAGTTATCGGCTCCATTTGTGTTGCCTCGAAACTCTCGTATCGGCCTCTGCGTTGTGAACCCTTGGATTAAGCAGGAACCAGTACGTGTAGGCTAGATGAATAAATAAATGAAAAAGGAGAAAGAGGGGGGGAAGGATAAACTTATTTTTCCTCTCTGCACAAACAGCTTAGTATTGGTGCAGTGCAGCCTGCAGAGAGCACCACCCTGCCAAAATAAAGATGAGCTGGGGCCTGTAGTAAAGGAGACGTCTGCCATGGGCGGCCCCTGAGATCTAATCAGAGGGCTTAATATCCCCCACAGCGAGGAGACCTTGGCCCCTCAGCCCCCTCAGCCCTGACACCCCTGACGCCCAACCCGGCTCAGCGCTCTGTTCAGCTCTGCTCTGCTCCGGCTCCACAGCCAACAAACTCCACAAAGTTCTCTCTTTCCCTCTCTCGCTCCCTCCCTCTCTCGCTCCCTCGCTCATACTCAGCAGGGAGAGACACAATGGGCAGCCACTGATCCTGTTTGGATGTGGTTTTGGATTATTTCTTCCTTGTTTTTCTATGTCCTCATTTTAACCCTCTAGGAAGACATGCCTGTGTTCCTCCTCTAAATGGGCAATGCAATGGCATATTTTATATCTGACTCATGCTGCCAAATGCCAATGCAATGTCCCCCCATTGCCCATTTCAGCTTATCCCTTTATTACACGTTGCATGCTAATTTGAAAAACAACGACGAAGACAAAGGACTCCAAATTTGAACCCTGCTGTTAATTAAATGTTTACCACAGTAAATATTAGTGATCGCAGATTCTTGCAATCATCTTTAGTAAACATAAATACAGCCCGAGCCTTTAAAAATGTCAAAACAGACGTATATAAATTAGCAGAAAAGTATTTATTGGACTTACACTGGCATCAAAACATTTTAGGCCCCCGGTGCTTTAAATCAACTGTCACTTCCCACTTGTGTGTAAGTGACTGCCAAGCTATAAATTGATAAATGCGCTGCTGATTAAATGTAACTCTTACTGGAAGTGGGCCAGAGATGCATGTAAATAGCAAGAAACAGCTAACTTGACATCTCAGTTGTGTTTGGCCCTATTGTACAGTATTTGAAGGCCCCCCAAGTCTCAAATCCATTTTTATTTTTGCTGTATTGACTTTTTCCTCCTCTAGCCAAAGACATAATGAAGGCTTCCTGCAGCTGCTGTGACCTGTTTCTGTACAGTATATGCAGACAAAACACAGCTAAAGAAATAGGCTATTGTTTATCAGCACATTATTTTTCCTTTCCAAGCTGTGTATTCCCCACAAAGAAAATTGTCATCGTTTTTGGAGCATAACAGAGGCACAAATGTGCATGATAGCCGAGGCCTTAACCTTGAGCGGTAATATTTTGTAACCCGACTGTAAAAGCAGCCGTGTAGCCGCAGTTATGTTTATCCTCATATCGCCGCAGCCATTAGTTTCAGAAATGGACCATGGAGTTGTTTGTCAATTAGAGGAGGTTTGTTCATTTCTGGTTTAACATGCTGCCGTGTTCCAGAGACAGCTGTCACCCAGGCATTAGCAGTCGGAAGGCATCACAGCACTGCTTCTGCTTTGGATCTAAACTTTTATTTCCCAGGTCAGGCGTGTGACATTCGATGCGTCTCAAGTCTATATGACTCAGTAATTAATAACCCAACTCTCACGTGAGCTCAAACTGGGACGCGCTGAAGTTGCGGGGCCTCGCCAAGGGGGTTGCAGCGACCTCCCCAAAGCAATCGCCAGCAGACACCTCACCTTTTGTGGCTTTGCCCCCCTCGCCCCCTCTTTCTCCTTGTGGCTCTCAGTGCATGCATTAGAAGAAAAGTTATTTCGAGCTGTAAGAAATTCAAATGAAGCCCCCACATGCTAACTTTTCCAGAGCATCCAGACCTTTGAGATTAGACAGCCATCCTTAAAGCACAAGGGTCTGGGATAACAAACGGCATGTTTGAAGTGCTCCTTAGAGAATGCAGACACACACACACACGTGCCAGACACATACACTCAAGACGCACACAGTTGCGTCCCCCTTGGCGTCTCAGCGTGGACTATGGCTTAATTAAAGCACAAATGTATGGTATATGTTTTAAGTACCAGCAAGTTGTGTGTTTCCATGATGGTGAATGTAGTCTGCATGAATAAATAGCGCAACACCATGAATATTTATATTGTCAATATAATTAGCGATGTAGACTAATGGAGGCCATGTTTTGCACTTGAAGCCATGCCAATTTTTGCACTTGTTTATTTTCCGGCTTGTTGTCCCCACAGTAGCGCTAAATAAAGAGCATCGTTATTCTCAAAACATTATGCATCCGCTAGCTGTGGCGCCATGCGTATGACCAGTGCAGTTTTACTTTTAACACCTAAATTGTTCTCTGTTGTTTTTGGGGGGCTCGTAACACATGCATTTGTTTGTGATTAACTTATTTTTCTTACCATTTGACATAGTCTGCTTTTGATTTTTATTTGGGCTAAAGCATTCAGGATGTTGCCTCGATGGAGGCAACACCTTTCTTTAATTCAGCCCCATCATTAATAAGAAGAAGCAGAAAAAACAACAACAAAAAAAGTCTTAATCTTGCAGCGTGTAAAATGTATGCTAATATTTATCAATTTCTTCTCTACCCTTTGACCCCCCACCCCCTACCTTCTCATGTATGTGAGCAGTGTTTGTCCAGGCCAATAAGCTCCAGCAGCACATCTTCTCTGCCCACGGACAGGAGGATAAGATCTATGACTGCTCACAGTGCCCGCAGAAGTTCTTCTTCCAGACAGAGTTACAGGTGAGCCTTGGGCCGGGGGGAACTGAAGGGGCCTCTAGCAGAAACTGTGACTGCTAATCACACATGACAGCTTAACAAACACTAAACACCGCTCACAGCACTCTGGTTATCCCCCTCCATCCCGGCTGGGATGAGAGACTCAGAAGGAATTATTTCAGTCCGTTTCCAAAACTCATTTGTGATGTGCAGATATGATTTGATTTGCTTATTAGACCAGCAGAGCACTAAAATATCTGGAATTAGAGGATTAGTGGAATGTTCGTTTTTGAAGAGGTAATTACATACGGTGCAGAGGCAAAAACACAGTTGAGTCAATATGCCTGCATCTCCCCTTCTAATCACAGAGGAGGCCTCGTGGCTAAATATGAGCTTTGTCCTCTGGGAGACCGTATCTGCCCTTCAACAAAGTTAGTAGTTGGACTTATGAACTCGCAATGTTAGAGAGATAATCCATTTTCTAGCAATCTTTTTCCATGGTCCTTGGAGAACCTGAAAAAATGAAACAAACCTTATTATATTATTTCACTGTGGTGGTGCTTTCAAGCAGCTCTGTTTTGTTTGGGGGATTCTTTATCATACACATGGCACACTTCTCATATCCACATCTTTTTTCTCTTACCTTTTTGAAACTAAATCATTAAAATATGAGCGGTCTTAAAAGAACACCGTGTTCAGCGTAATCACTTAAAGTATTTTAATTCACCTTAAAGTGCTAAGAGAAACCAGTAGCCCCTGACCATATCCTCTATGTGCATCTATTTGAAACTTGGATTAGCTGCACCACGTATTAGCCGGGTAGCTGGTGGAAATATCCAGGGCTCGGCTGGCGATTGATCGGCAATGATTTTCATATTGAGATTCAGGTTGTAAACGCAGAGGTGTGTGTCTGCCAGGAGGAAGGTGAATGCGATCATTATCTGCTGGTCATTTGAGCATACAAACATGAATAAAACAAGGCCTGATCCACTGACATGCAACTCCACTGCAGAGAAGATTATTTAACAAGGCTCGCACTCCACCAAACTGCCAATGTGGAAGCCTTTCATTCACTTCAAGCTCTGCTATTTATCACATTTTCATCTCTCATTGGTACAAATGTTCTCTATATAGTGAGGGTTGTAGCAGGTACCTGTAAACAATCTCAAATAACCTGGGGATGTTTTCCTACTTTTTTTTCTTTTTTTTTTTTGTCTGACATTTTTTGGAATGAAGTGATCTCCACCTCCCGGAGGTGATGTTTCATGCATGATTATATTGTTTTACTCTGTGTGAAGAGACAAGAGCAGAACATGAAAGACCTATGGCACTCTCTTGTGAAACAGAGGGTTATGAAAGGAGAGCAGGAACGAGCTTGGGGGATAAGACGATCATTATGCTCAACATGTGCCATGTTCTCAAGGCAGTCCCATGTGTCTGCATGCTCACAGTCTCAAACATATATGGGGCACATATAGATACAAATATGTGCGCTGCTTTCTTATGCAAAAACAGCAACTTTTTTGTATACGTGCCACGGCCAGCTCGTATCTTCAAGCGATTTTTTCACATTTTTATATTAGCATGCTAAAAATCGATTCAGTAAATGTTGGATTTGCTGCATCGCCCAGTTAAAACCTTACAAAGAGTGCAGGTTGGAGGCTTGTTTTTTAGTTGCTGTTTGTTTGCGGTTGCCATTTCCCATGCATCACACTTCAAAATGTCTCACTGACACAGGGCAGTCGTTTGTCAGTCTGTCAGAAGTGGAGCTGTCTTCCAGCAGCGAGAGCTCTCTCTCTTCGCCGGGTCTTGAGTTTGGAGTTTCTCCCTATTTCTCCCTGACACTCTGGCCCACTCACCGGCTGCCTGGGCTCCTCATCTCTCACAGTAGTCGGAGGGGTCAAAGGGCCGGTGCAAGCTGGGAGAAGGAGCGGCGAGAGGGAGAGCTGCCACGGCAGGTAAAGGGAAGCAGGAAAGATATTTTATTAATTTGCTGCTGAGATCCTGAAACAGACCAAAGGCTGTGACAGGTATCCAGCGCACCACTCCACATCATCCCCCCACCACCTCCCCCTGTGAACTCTACCCTGCAAGGGGCTAGCCAATTTTCGCCAGCCTGTCGAGATGGATGATGGGAGAGCATCCGTCTAATCAGCCCTCCTAGGACCCCCCGCCCAGCCACCCCCCTCAGACCGGCCAGATTGACTGACTCCTGGGCCTGTGTGCCCCAGAATCCATATTCCAATGGAGAATAATCTCTCTTTCTCTTCTTCACCTTCCCTCCATTTCTCCATTTCTCTCACAAAAATAAGCTGTGAGACGCATAGACCATCCTTCCCTTCGAAGATCTCCGGAGGACTCCCCTCTACCATCACAAACTCACACAGCCTGCACCCTGCGCATCCCTTTCCCTCAAATATGGAGCAGTCTAGATATTTCATGAAGTGCTGATAGGGAGGGCAAGGAGGCTGGCTGTGCACTGCTCTCTCTGACCCTCAACTTCTGCCCACCCCTTGAGCAACAAACAGACATAGCTTCACTACAGAATACACTCCCACCAAAATAAAATCCACTGTCTTCCTGTTGCTGCCGTCCCCGTTTGAGACAAAAAAAATGTCCCTGGGTTCTAATAAAGGCCATATTGCAATGTGAAACTTGATAATGAACTTCCTTTCCCCTTCATGTTGCCGTCGGATACAGTAGCTTTTCACATTGCAGAAAGAACAGAGCCACTGACAATGCTGCTAGGCTGGATTAATTAGCCAGATTCATTAACTGATGGATGCGCAGTATTAGCCACAGCTTAAATCTGACATTTCTCCGAGTGCAGTTCGTTTGTGAAGAAACGCACAAGTTCAGCTCTCGTACCACAGTATACTGGAGGGCTGCAATCATAGGATTCTCTCCCAATGATCTCAATTTCTCCAAAGACAAGACAATGAGGCTGAAGTTACACAACAGTCAAGATGACATTTTCTGCGTGAGACTCCCTTGTTCTTTTTAAGCTGTGGTTGTCTCTGCTCCTTCCATCCTCCAGTTTCATTATCATTCCTTGGAAGTGACATGAGATTTTAAGTCGTGTGTTAAGTCGCGCCGTGATCGACGGAGGAGTGGAAGGACTGGGATGCTGCATGACTTCTCCCTCTCTCCTCAGACGCCCGCAGGACACATACCTTAATTGGAGTGTCTTTTAAAAGGATTCCTTCAAAGACAATTCAAAGCTCCCTGGCCTTAATGAGTGCTGAAAGTGACAAGAGCACATCTGCATCATGTTCTACTTCCCCACACAAATGAGATTCTCCTCTCCCCGTGTGATACCCATTATTGCCAAGCTGTGTCCAATTCTGCTGTTTTAATTAAGCATATTTATAGGCTTCGCGGTCACCAGGTCATTGTAAACAGCTATGTATGTCATAACATGTGTCCAGGATAGAAAATAGGGAGAAAAAGGGGACTGATGGACACTGGGTGAGAAGAAGGGGGTAGCTGTATTAGATGGGAATAATTGTTGCCAAAGAAATCAGCGCAGTGTATGCTTTGCGCATTACAATGCAGCAAATGTCTGGAGTTGATTCTCTGAGTGATGGATCTTTAAAAAAAGCAAAAACAATATTTTTGGTTTTTATTTCCCTCCTTCCTTTTCATGAAGCATTCTTCAGTCTGAAGCACAGAGACCCAATTCCCCAGAAGTTATTCTTTCTTTCTTTTTTTTTTTTACCTCATGAATTTTAAAATATGCCCCGAAAAAATGCCCTAACTGCCCCGAGTCCCAAACGTGCGGCAAAAAAAAGAAGAAGCAAAGCTTCATGTGTTTGTCCCTAAGTGGTGCTCAAACACCAAATTTTCTCTGAATATCTTGATCTGCCAAGTGTGACAGCTCTTCACGCTTTTGGAAGTTGCATATATATTTATATATATTTCCTTTCATATGACAACTTGTTTTCTTCTTCATCACCCCAGGTGCTCCGCATCCTGTCACCATTTCAAAAAAAGTTGCACTACAAAATAAAAGAACAAGGAATTAGGAAGAAAGTAACGGTGGCTTTTGTGAGGTGCCATCATTAATATTTTAGCGTATTTGTAATTACACTGTACACACACGGCTCCGCACTGTAAACGGGGACATAAACACCCTTAGACGACTCGTGATGAATCACTGGTGTTCTAGTTTTGTAGGTGGATCAGAATTAGACAGCATGACAGACCTAATGATCCTAGGAGGATATTCTTTTTCTTGGTGCAAGAGTATGTTTGTGTGTATACATCTGCGTGCGTGCTGTATGTATTTGTCTTTGTCTCCATCTCTCCCAGGGTCTGATATGTGCATGCAAACACAATGTCTGGAGGGAGACATGACAAAAACTCCCAGAAGCCTTTGAGCCACTCTTTTTTTTTCCTTTTTCCTCTGTTGCACCACTGGGGAAAGTTAAATCCAAACAAAAGAGAAGACGCTCGGTGTACTGTGCTAGAATCCATCACCGGATCTCTCCCTCAAACATGTCTCCTTTACTTTTCTTAGTTGACTTTTTCCAGCAACTTTGATAAAATACCATTTCAAGCGCTTCCCAGGAAACTCACTACAGGTTTAATTTACTCTCCGTGGTGATCTGATTTTTCAAGTGTCTGTTATGCTGTTGATGTTAACAAAATGCAACAGAGGCCAAAATAAACAGCATTAGAACAATTATTCCCCCCTCGAATTTCATATTTGCACATCATAACAGCCAAGTAATTTGACTCTTCGGCTCTGGAAAAGCGTGCTGAATGGCGCCAATTGTGGGTCAATTAAAAGTTTATTTTGCGATCCGCTCCTCTATTTTGGCCAGGGAAACAGGAGAGCGCGGCTCGACTGTCACCTTCGCGTGAAAGCGTGGAAGTGCGAGAGAAAATATAGTCCTCAAATAAATCGCTGCATTTGTGAAGTGGCATATCTACTGCAGCGGCGCTGGAGAGGCGGGGGGGGCGCTCTG
Organism: Oreochromis niloticus; assembly: GCF_001858045.2. Classification (NCBI taxonomy): domain Eukaryota; kingdom Metazoa; phylum Chordata; class Actinopteri; order Cichliformes; family Cichlidae; genus Oreochromis; species Oreochromis niloticus. Next base: position 16,975,812 of record NC_031982.2, on the reverse strand, counting down.
TAGTATCCCTAGTCAAAGTCTGTCCCTGACTGAAGTGGTTAAATGTGAAAGTAATTGTGTTTTGTTTCTGGGACTGACATGTGGAACCCCATGGACCCCATCTCCCTCCTAGTGACAGGCAGAGATCCTCCCCCCTCGCTCTGTCTAATTAGAGGATGTAGCCCAGGGCTCATGTCCCAGGAAGACCCATCCCCCTCCCAAGATGGCTCCCCTAAGAAAGCCCTTAATTGGGTTCTTTAGTCATAGTCTTCATTTTGGCTGGAAAGGCATCTGTGTGTTGCTATCACCTCAGAATACAGTTTGTATCGCTCTCTTGTGTTTTTTTTTCGTTCTCTCTTTTTCTGCCTCTTGCTGGCCCTCTTTCTATTGCTTTTCCTCTCTCCCCTCTCCCCGTCTCCCACTCTCTCCTCACTTAATGAGGCCCCATAATAACACAGCAGTTGTGCAGTTGTTTTGCTACCTCAGTCAAACAGCGGGATCACTGCATAGTGTGTTTCTAGTACCATTCACTTGTCTACTTAGACAGGGTAATGAGTATCATTTGGAGCTACAAAGCACCAGCTCACAAAAAAGGGTGGTCAGTCATCTCCAGTTACACCTCAGAAGTATTTGGTTGGGGTAGTTAGACATCTAATCAAAGCTTTTTTTGAACATTATGGATTTATTATATATTTTTACAACTGTTCGGTGTGGAAATGACTCACGTGGAAGACGCTGAAATCCATTGCTGTTGTCAACTCCACCCTAGCGTTTTGCTGTTACTGTATGACTATGACTCCCCGGGCACCTCACTTCAAACAAGGCAGTCTGTTACCAAGGAGACCAGGCCGGTTGTGGCATAACAGTGTTTGGGGTCAACCCTCCCTACGGCCTGATAAGTGATGACTGTGGAGAATGCCAACCGCTGTATTATTTATTTATTTGATTGTGTTCTTCATTGGCTAAACTAGCCAGCAGTAAGCCTGGCCTCAGGTCAAAGCAGGAAGGGATTACTCCCTCAGTGGACTGGTCAACAGTAGAGAATGCACAAAGGGAGGACTGAGTCAATACTGGGCCGAGTTCAGCACACCATTAAAGATCAAGAAGGAATGCAACGCTCCTGTCTATCCCCACGGTAGTTTTGAACAGCGAGAAAACATTTTACGCGGCAGCAAAGCGTGAATTGCAACCGCAAAAAAATCACCAGAGAAACAGAGCGGCCATTACTGATCGAAGGCCACTGTACATCTTTCGGTCGTTACGCAAACATAAATGAGCCTAAATAACCAAGTGATTAAATTCCTTCAAGTCAGTCTACAATGTGGAGGCTGCAGAAACGAATGCAGGTTCTTTGTTTTAGTATCGTTTGGTGACATTCTCTCTTATGCCTTAATTAAATTCCTGAGTGATGACTACGGGTATGCGTAGGTCTCAGTGGTTTTGTGCGCCCTCCCCGTGCTCCAGATGCGGCTATGCAGACTTACTGCATGCCAGGCATGTGATGTAAAGGCAGAGGCTTTCATTCAGAGCTTCGGGGGGGGCGGTGTTTATAGTTTTGACTAGCTTTTTAAATATTTCATCATAGATAAATAAAATAAGGCACTTGGGCTGCAGGTGTTAAATGGATGTGCTGAACTCTTGAAATAAACTGTTTCTTTAATCTGATCTTTAATCTCCACTGTAAGTAAGTTTGATTTATGGATTGCTGTCACACCAGCATCTCCAATCATGTAAAGAAATGTTCTAACTCCAAGACTCTAACTCTATTTTTTTTCTTTTTATTAGAGCTTCCTTTACTAAAAATCATAAGTGAGTAACATTATCATACTGTTTTCTAGCTGCATTTCTTCCTACCTTTGTATGGATTACTAATATAGTAATTATGCTGCTAGTGTAAATGTGACTTTATTATAAACTTCTTAAAATTGTAGCTTATTAGCAGCAGTTAAGCTGTTTAATTACAGGTCAGTTACATTTTCAGCACTTGTTTTTTGAGGGTGGCATAATGCGACAGATTCTGGTCTATTCACTAGTCAGCGCTGCACAATGCTTTATTTGTTTGAGGAGCCTTAAATAGGCCATAGCTTATAAAGTCATTATTGTTCGCTCAGCTCTCTAACCACTCAATAAAGCCCGGGTTTAATGTTACATGCCGGATAACACCAGGTAGAAGAGCAGATACAATGTACTTAACATGTGCTCAGCAGGTATTAACATTATGCTAATCAAACATTGTTAGCTTTGTGATTAAGCTTTACATCCTCTCTCTGTGATGTTGGGCAATCTGAAGATTGTCTTTAATACAGCAAGATCAGATGAAAGGGAGAACGTGTCTGCTAGTCCACTGGCCTTCCTCTGCAGAGCTGATGTAAGAGATGCACCTCTGTTGCCTCACTGGAGACCGGGTGCTATCGATGGAGACCAGAGCAATGGGGAACGACATAAAGAATGATTAGTTAATAAATCAGCTCCCTAGCCTGCTTGCTCTTTCCCGGTCTCCGCTCTTCCCCAATCGTTCCCCATTTTTTTCCCTCGCTCTCTCCTTCTTTGCAGCCGCGTTAAATTCCTAAGACATGTTGCACCTGTTTGCATGGGTACACAAGACCCCTGCCGGGTGTTCTCCCTTCTCTTCCACTACCCCTGAGGGCGTTGCAGTAGGGTGATGTAATAAGATGAAAGTGGTGGTTTAACGGTGGCGGGGAGTCGGTGAGAGAACGGGAGAGGAGGAAGAGGCTCGCTCCGAGCCAGTGCAGCCAGTGCTCATAAGGGAGAAGCGGGTGCGCATTATTGATCAGTGCAAAATTTAATTTAGTGGAGAATTGACTGCTATGGTTTACCTGAACACTGCTGGTAACTGGGCCCTGCAGCAGGCCTGTGTGGCCAGCAGGTGGTTGAAAGGATCGAGGAGGAGATTAAGGGTTGGATATAAGGGAAGGAAATGGATGATAAGGGGAATGGCAGAGTTTCAGGGGGAATAGGATGGCATTGAAGGAGGGAGTTAAGATGAGAGCTAAAAGGCTTAATGGAGGGCATCTAATCCTAAATTGCAGTGATTCTAGTGTGACACCATTAGTGACATCCTCCTTCCTAGGGCAGTGGACATTTTGGTCATTTTGATGTGAATAATGCGATTTTCTATGTAACGTGACATTTGTTGAAGCGCACCGTGGGTATTTTACTTATCCAACACTTGCGCCGAGGCACTCGAAGAACTTGACAAGGATGAAGACGGGAAAGTGAATTTTCACCCTCCCTCCCTTTTACCACCTTCCACACTCGTACACAGAACAGTTTATAGCTACTCTGCAGAGTTCAGTATCCACAGAGATAAAGGTATCAGTTTCATTTTCTTTTAATGTTTTTTTTATTCCTCCCTCCCTCTTTTCCTCTATTTCCCTTTAGTCTGCATGGCTGCCACAGCCACTGAAGTCGTTTAACACCGTCCTTGAGAAAGCCCTCAGTGAGAAAACTCCTGGCATGTTTAAGGAAAAGGTAGAATGCAGTGTGTGTCAGACAGAGCTGGGACATGCAGAGGGGGGAGCCATTCCCCAGAGGGGTTATTTTCCCCTCTAATAGCTGTTACGAGCCCTACATTATATCCAAGGAGCTACATTCCTTTGGGGTCCACAGACACACACACACACACACCTAGACGCAATGGCACACTCACACAAAGGCATGCACACTCAGTTGAGCACAAATTTTCTCTCTGTGTTTCTCTCTCTTTCACATACACACACACACACACTCAGTTCTAGCCGCTTTGCTCTCCCCGTGTCAATATCCTGCCATTTGAAGTCACGTACTGCAGGGGCTTCTGGGAGTCGCTGAGGAGCCAGGCTGACGGGTAATGGGCCGCATTCATTAATAAGGTTGCCGTGCTCCTGTCCCTCCTCAGCAACGCCAAGGATGTCTTCACCGGGGGGTAGGGGGTTGGTGGAGTGTGAGGAGGGGGAGGAGGTGAGGTGAGGAGAAAGAGAGAGAGAGAGAGAGAGCATCCCATGGGGAGTCTCCTCCCAGACTCACTTAAAGGAGCTTTATTTCAGCAAGAGAGGAAAGATGGAAGCAGAGGAGCTGTCCGGAGCCGCCTCTCTTTAAAAAAGGGAGCGCAGGGCCCAGGTGAGCTACACTAACCCGTACAGGGGTCACAATCCTGTTCCCCGTCAAACAGCTTATTACCCCACCTGTCGGGAAGTAATCGTCCTAGCTGAAAGGAAAGCTGTCGAGGCGTTTAAATGCTTTATATGGAGGCAGTCGAAAGGGTAAAGATGGAAGGAATGAATGCAAGGGGGCTAATAGTCGTTCCCTACTGCTGCCCGAGGGATTCTGCACCACTGAAGGTGACTGCTTTGGTAAACCTTCAGACTGAGGTTGCGGTAATCATTTTGGGTTGTATTTGAAAGGCTAGTTAAGCAGTAAAAGTAGTGTAATTTCACATACTTTGATTACTCATTTCCGTGCCTATGTGTAGGGCAAAATGTATGTGTGTACCGAGTGTGCGGCGGATGTGTGTATTTGTGCATGCATGCGTAGTGATGTCTCTGTGACAGGTGTGTCTAGTCCATGCCAGTTTAGAGAGTCCAAGGCTGTGTTTTAAACAGAGCACAGCAAGTGGGGCATGTAGTTTGCATTAAAGGGATTAGCAGTCACTTCAAAAGATGACCTGGATTCAGCCCACCAGGGACACCAGTTACACACCCCCTGGTCCACACTCCCTTTAAAGAACCTGGCACAGCTGCCCCACTACAACCACTCTCGACGGTCTGTGTGTGTGCTTGCATAATTTTGGAAGATACAGCACAACAGTGCGATATTGTCAGCTTGTTATCCTGTCATAGTGAATTGTGCACAGTTAGAGACTTACAGAAGTGTGGAGGATCAAATCTTCTGAGGCCTTATCTGCGTGTGAAGTATTCCTTTTTTGGGGGTACATTTACAGCATGCTTAATGCACGTAGGCAGCGGACAGACAGAACTCCAAGGATGATATTCCATCGGGTCTGTCAGTGTGTTGTTATGGATTCGCTTTTGATTGGACAGGCAGGGTGGGATGTTATCGGACAGTGGTCTTGTGTGTCTGTGATAGGCTGAGGTTTAACTGTGGTATGGGCCCAAAGCTGACTGCTATTGATCCACACACCAATTTGACTTCCTTGCAAGTTAATTAGAAGGGAATGACGATGATATTCAAATACTGAGACGACCACACGGCAGTGCTGATGTCTGGATCATTGAATTTAAAAAGAACTGTAAGCTTTGAGAACATCTACAGCCATATAAGGAGGTTTTGTTATGTCTTTTTAATGAAGGGGAAGGATTTTTTTTTTAATTTCTGTTTTTGCGGTGTATGCGATCATAATGTTTTCCCTCTTTCTTTTTGTGTCCTTGCAGAACCACACGTTGACTCAGCACAGCAGCTAACATGGCAAAGCTCAGCGCCGTGGCCGAGAACAAGGATCACATGACGCACAGAATTATGCCCGACCGCCAATTACCGTCAGTGCAGTTTCCCACTGACTGTCTTGCACTGAAATTTTCAGTTACACCACAAGAAACGATGCCAGAGCAAGAAAAAAGAAAAGCAAAGCAAAGAAAATAAAAGAAGGAGGGGGGGGAGAACAAAAAAGAAACCTCTCAGTAGGCCTACTTTACTAACCATTATTTCAGAAATAAAGAAAAAGCCAACTTGTTTGTACATAGACTTCTTCATGTGTTGCTTAACTACAGCTATATTGCAATCTTATACAGTATTTGCCGATGTACAGTTCAAAATGTTTGTCCAAAAAAAAAAATGAGAGAGAGAGAGAAGAGGGAGGGAGGGAGGGAAAGAAAAAAAGACTCATTACATTGTCAGTCAGACCAGATGGGACTGAAGGAGAAACAGGGTGCCACTGAGAGCATAGGAAACTGTAGGAACTGGTGAGTGTTGTCAGGAAGACTCTTTTCATCAGTGCCACTCCTACTGCGCAGTACGTCACTCTGTATCCTGACATGGTCAATCATTATTGGGTGAAAAAAAAACAAAAGCTCGATTCACCAGCATAGGCTGAAACCTTGTCTGTGTGTTCGTCCTAATATGGCTGCCAGAGGACCAGCTGTGAACTGTGGTGCGACTAATCTCCACTGCCTGCGCTGGAGTTCAGACGAGAGGTGAAAAGGAAAAAAAATAAATTAAAAAATCATCCCAGAGAACAGAAAAAACAGGACAGAGGACAAGATGCTGATATATGCAAACGCAGTGACACAGATTTGGAAAAGGCTAGTTCCTTCTGTTGGCTCATGAACAGAGGCGTGAAACTCCCATGTGGCTCTCAGAGCGTGGGGAAATCTCCAGCCCACTGATTCAACCTGTACATTTCTGTTATTAATGTTTACTGCTCGTTGAAGCCTGGAGATTACTGGAATATTTTTTTTTTTTTTGTTTATGTTTTGTTATCTCTACTTGTTCTCTTTTTTTCACAATGGGGAAAGTAAATCCAGTTGAATTTGGGATCATGAACACTGAACACAATTTCGGTCTGTCTCGGGGATTTACCGTGGTTGCAAAACTCCATCCCTGGCTCTCCTGGAGAGTGCCCAAGTACTTTTTCTTGTTGTTGTGTTTTTATTTTGTTTTTTTCTTTAACTTTTTTTTTTTTGCAGTGTCCCGTTGCTCTCTGCTCAAGCTGGAAGCCACTGTGGCATCATACACAACTTTAATCCATTCTGTTATGTAAATGTTTTGCATTCATTGAACCTGAGATGCACTTTTGTATGAAACTTTAATGTTTTGACATTTTGATCGAGAATCGTTCGTACGCAGTTTACAGGAAATCACCATCTCCTGCGGCAAAAAGACAGTTATCTCTGATGTTATTAAAATGTATTGTACAAATATGGAGTTCTGTATTTGGCAGACCTCATTTTTTTTTGTGTTGCACATGTGATGGAAATATTAAAAACTGTATGAGGAAATGGACTCCATGTCCCTCCATCTTAACAGTCTGTATGTTAATGTGTTGGTGTGTGCGCGTGTGTGTGTGTGAGTGTGTGTGTGTGAGTGAGCGAGAACACAATTAACCCATCAGACGAGACCTATGACAGCATAAACAGGATCATCATCAGATGCTTACACCGCTTTTTTTTTTCATTGTATCAAATTGCATCCTATTTTTTCTCCCTCCCTCGTGGCTCACACTAACGAACATCTGAGCATCTTAAGGGAGGTCTGTGTTATTAATGACTCCATTACCCATCACCCTGTGCGGTCCCATTCTACACACCCTTGCGCTGGGTCTATTTAGGGAGCCTCCAGCACTCCGGGGGACAGAGGAAAAGATTCTTCTGCCTTTGCCGAATGGGACAAAACCAGCGCAACAACATCTGTCTGTCTCAGTAGATGATTCATCAGCGGTGACACACGAGCAGCATAACATTTGTTGAAGCTTTCAGTTTTGTTTTGAAAAGGCTCAGCGCTGCAGCTCAAAGCACTTTAACTGTGGTGAGTAACAAGACTGAAAAGTGATGGTTCATTTGAAATAAACACTGGATACGGCTTTCGGGTTATACTGTATCTAAAAACACTGCATACTTAACTGTGTTATAAGAACAATAGGAGGGAAAAAAACACGCTTATATGTTATTTTGATCCATTAAGACCAGAATATATATTAAAAAGCAAGGATGTGATCCCTTTAGATTGGGATTTAAGCTAATTTGTGCCTTGATCACAATCACAAGATCTGAGAATTTTATCAAACATCTGGATAATTCAGCTTTTCCTAAACATGCACATCATGAAATGCACATTAGGTTTTACAACATTAACATATTGGGGATTGTGGACAGGGCCTCACACAATGACTGACTTTCACAATGAAGATGCAACCCCTCATCCTAATCGAAAGTGGTACATCCCGGCATTAACTGTCATACCAAATGCAAGCTGGGCATCCATTAAACAACTTTGCTAGCATCTCCCTGTGCCAGGCACTTTTAATAAGCTTCAAGGGCATTTGAACAGGTCCAAAACTTTGCTTTGCCAGAGATGGACTGGCCCACATCATCCATTACATTAAATTGGGTGGCGGCCTCCAGCTCATATTTATGATTTAATTAAATTCACTTGTGAGGCGTATCAGAACCACTGCGGCCTCCCTTTTAACGCCAGCCTAAGCAGCAAAACGTACACACGTACACACACACGCGCAGCTACACACGAGTGCATACACACGCGTTGTGTTTCTGACACTCGCCCAAGTGTGTGAGACTTTGTGGGCGCTTTGGCAGGGGGGTTCTCAGGGGTTCATTTAAAGCAATATAATTACACAGCCCCCAAGTATTCTTCCATCAGAAAGCAGCAGAATGGATGACTTGTTCAGAGATAACTTAGCCTGGCTGATCCTCTGCGGTGTCGTCGTACCGAACATAACCTCAATGCAAGTGGCACTCAATGCTGCTCAGAGCCTGGCCGGTCCTTAGTGGAACTGGGCAATCGAGCCAGATGTTTGGGAGTCGCTGAAATGGCATTGTTCTTGTCCGGGATGTGTGAAATGGGATTTCTTTTTTTGGTATTGTTGTTTTTGATTTTGATTTTTGTTTTGTTTTCCTGTTCTGTTCGACAGCCACACACCCTTAGTCCTCTGGAGTAAAAGTGTCAGCCTGTGTAAGGACTATATTAAAGAATTAAGAGAGCTTACTGAGGCTGTGCAATGTGCTGCACTCCGGGAAGCTCGAAATGTGTCATTTCTCCCCCTGTATGGACAAACCCGCACAAATCTAAGTATGCATTCAGTGCTCGTCCCTTGTGTTCCAGTGTCCTTGCTATTGCTCTTCTTTGGTGCAAAATTTAGTTTGGTGAAAACTCCACATTGTTAGGCTGCACATTCCTCCCACTGAAGGAGACCTCAGAGACCTCTTATGGCATTCAATATGTGCGCCCAAGCGTGAGATCCAGATCCATTTGGCCGGGAGATCCGCTGGGAGTGTCTGAGGTAACCCAATCTCTCACACCGGCACTTCACATCCAGAGAGCCATCTTTTCACTTCAGAACTGTGTCAGCAAAATGGACGCCTCAACCTCAGCGTGTAGCTGTGCCAGGGTGTTTTTGGACGGAGCGCCACGGCCTCTGTTATTGTTTGAGCATTTCCTGTGTAATCTTGTGAACACCCTGTTTCTATTTATTTGAAATGCCACGAAAGTAATGAGAAAAGGAAAATAAACAACAGAAATTATATGTTGTCTTCCTCAGAGTGAAGTCACTTTAAAGACTTTTCTTCAGCAAATGTTTGAATGGAAAAAGAGCTTCATCAGGCATAATTAAGGGCCACAATTGAAATTTCCAAGCTATTTTTCCTGTGCTGGGTCACAGGGGACTTTAGTCTCTCCCAGCAGAAAAAGCGGGACGCAAAGTTTGTCACGCAGGAAATGCATGTATAGACAAACAAATGCACTCACACTCTTTCCTCCTCTGTAGCCCCTTCTAATGATCCCCCTGCTTCCTGTACAGGGAGAAGTGAAGGTGAGTATCCCCCTCCAGTCATCTCCTTTTGCCTCACCAAGACAGACACCTGAAATAGACAAGGCACTAGATGGGCTAGGATTTTCAAAAATGTATTAAACGCCAAGCAATAAAAAATAGACCAGGCGGGGTCAGATTTACTGCAACTCTCCAGGCTCTAAAGCCAGTGTGGCTTGTGTGATGATATGAGGACAAGAGAAGAGTCTAACAAAAGGAGGGGAAAGGGAAAGAAACTATCAATAATGCAGGGTACACTGTATACAGCTGACAGTAAAAATGGAAAAGACACTGCCTAACAGAGAGGAGGGATGAGTCCATTGTATGTAAGTGCCAGGACACATCATTGGTCAAATTATTCAGTTTGGGGTTGTTTTTTTTCCTTTGTTTATTTTATGCAACCAGTTCCAATGGTCCACTTTTATGGAATAGTGTGCAGCAATGTCAGCACAAATATCTGCACTTCTTCACATGTTTTTAACATTTTTTAATGAGCAGGACTATTTGCAGTTTGGGTTTATTTAATGAACACATGGCGCAAATGCTGGTGTGTGTGTGAACACATAAAGTAAATGTGCAGAAGGAGAATGTAGAGCAAAATGTATTTATTGTTTTTAAAAAGGATCATCTTTATTTTTTGCTTTATTTTTGTTGAATTTTAGCTAAACACATTGCTTCATATTTTCTACCCATTTTGCTCTCATTTGCTTGTTTGTAAGAATAATGGCCTCAATCCTCCAGTGTTCCACACTTTTTCTACCTCTTCTTCTTCTCTTTCTTCCTCATTTTGGTCCCCCCCCCCCCCCCCCCCCACATTCACATTGGAGCATCCCGTTCATTCCCTTCCCGTCTTTTCATCATTTACTCTCACCCTCTCTCACCCATGTCAGTCTTCCTGGCTGTTCGTCTTCCACCACTCCTCCTCTTGCTTTGCATCTTTTGTATTGTAAACAGCTCACAAAAGCATGACAAGGTCTCCGCTCGTGTTCCCTGTGCCTCCCTTCTCTGTTCTCCCAGCTATTTGTTATTGTCTCCTCGCTATCGTGCGTGTTTGTCTCTATCACGCGTTCTTTATTCTGTTTTTTTCCTCTGCGTCAGAAAAGCAAAAGTTAATTAAATATGGAACGAGATGGAGCAGCATCTCTTTAAACCATCATGTCATTAAAATGGCATCCCTGAGAGATCAGCTTAAAAGGAGTTGGAGAACAATGTCTTCTCAGTCAGATATTTATGGGCCTGGTTATGTAAACATGCTCCCTTTATTCACTATGTATATTTCATGTAATTATCACTTTTTGTAGCTCTTTCCCCCTGAGATTCATACAGGCAAGAAGTTACTAGGGGAATGTCATTAGAAGAGACTATTGTTACAGCGCTGCTATGATACCGCACAGAAAGAAAAAAAAAGCTGCATTCGGCATCCTGGTGAAACTTTTATCTATATTTGACTTCATCATATTAAAAAAATCATCAATGTCTTGTTAAAATATATTTGCAGCTCATGGCCTATTCACACAGTTACCCATATTTAACAAAAAAAAAAAAAGCACAGCGAGTAATGCATTCAACAGTATTTTTGCTCCTTCCAGCAGCATTTGATCTAAATACCAGGAACATTCACTGATGATTTACAGGTTTACGAAAAAACCTTGATGCCTCTTATTTAGACCGCCCATGCATTCATCTGTTAGACAAGCTAAAGATCTGGAGTGAACTAGATTCCTTCAGCAGCAGAGGCCAGCGACTGGTGCTTGAAGGCCTGGGTGCCAGCTGATGGAAGCCGCTAATTAAGAGGGCTGGAGAGCCAGTGGGGCGCCTTATGAAACAGGGGCACCTGGGTTTCACATGAGGGGGGCGGGTATCCATCACTACTCATCTGTGTTGCACAGCAAAGACTATAGTCGGCTCCAGCACCGTGCCACGTAGCGCGCTTTCACTCAAGCCTAATGTCAAAATACAGCTCTCGCAACGACCTCCTCTGCCCTCTCGCAGCTAGTTTGCCATCACAGAGGGAGGTGTTATTGCATAGCATGATGAAATTGCACGTGTCGAGATGCATTTCATTCGAGCCAAATGGACTTAAATGCAGATGCAAAAAGAAACAGCCGCGTATAGACACATAATAGAAAATGAAGCGTGCACACACTCAAACATCTATACTCCCACATGCATAACTTAATGCCCCTCTCCTTTCCATTGTTCAGTGAGTCTTCTTAGCTGCAGGGTCAAAATGTCTCCAAGTAATCTAACTAGCTCCGACTTATGGGACAATATAAGGTCTGCCATGAGTTCTGTCATTACAGTTTCACGCACCAGAGGCAGATACAGCTCTAGACCACCAGTGAACCTGCCATATTGCTATCCAACCTGACCCCGCAGTTGCAGTAAACCTAAGTGAACCGCAGTTTCGAAAGTCGACAGCAATAACCACTGCAGAATTGCTTTTAATCAACGTCTGAAATGAGGGTGACTTGAAGCGTCGCCCCATGCTGATTAAATGTAATTGTTTAATTGCCAAGTGCTGGGAACCCATCCTAAGAGGATTCCAATGGAATTATTTAATCTCTAGTCAGGAAGTACACTGCAGGAAAAAGCTGAGGGAAAACGAAAGCAAAAAAAAGAAAAAAAAAAGTCAAGCAGAATTAGCCTTTTTATATGTGTATTTTTGATTACATCATGAAATATTAACTGGGGTTTACATTTAGTTAGCTCAGAACAGAATGAGGTGGAGGACCATGATGCATTCACTAGTGCGGTTGCAGTTTTTGACCTGTCACGATAAAGTGGTGTGATGCTGTCTGCAGGTTTACTTTTACATTCCAGCTTTACTCTGGAAATAACAAAACTGTAGAATATTGGCTCTACGTTGTAAAGAGTGCCTGTAGCTTTTGCCACATATTACCGTTGCTTCATACCACATCTGCCACCTTTCACAGTCTCTTTGGTATTATCCAGTTTGAAAACAAGAGATTCCAGCATTAAATCACTCCAACAAAGTGCTACAGGAGGAGCTCTAAGAGTTTACTATTCAAAGACCCTCATGGGGAAGTTAAAAAGGCCCTCTCCCCCCTCTGATCACCTACTGATCTCTGCTAATGGGGCTCTATAAACTTAAGGGGTACAGGTGTGCTCCATTTGAGGTCACAACACGTTGCTTGGGGTCACAAACAGCCACCATTAACACACAACACAGACATGGTGGGATTAAGAGCCACATGAACACACATTTCTATGTGTTCGTAATTATTATCTCTCATCTGTATTTCCCATGGCGCTACCTCTCCTAGACCAATTTAAGCTGGCATGATCCCCAATTGGTTTGGCACACAAGCCATGACATTTCAATCTATCAACAAAATCAATAGCAGTACTCCTCTTAATATAACTGTACACAGTGCAAGTGCTCCACAGTAAAAACCGTTCTTGCTGTCGCATTCAAATAAACAGAGAGTAAAGCCAGCCTTGCCATTCTGCTGATAAATGCAGTTCTGCCCTCCCGAGGGAAATGTGCCTGCATCCCTCTGGTCAGAAATGTGCTTCTGCCCCCCCATCCCCCCCAACACGCCACGGGCAGAGAGAGAGTGGGGTGGTTTGGGGTGGGGGTTGTGGGGGAGTAGGCAGAGGCCACTTCCCTGCAGCTGTGCCCTTATTCCCAGCACCTGACCAGGGGCCCAGATGTGCACACAGGCAAAAGCAACAATTTGAGAAATGTAAGTCCCCTGTGGGACCCAGGCACCTGCAAATGTAACCTCACTATCTAACATGATGGCGTAATTACAGGTCTAACAAGTCTACATCTGGAAAGGACTCATTTAATCTATCAAATCAAACGTTACCAGACTGGGGAACAATACAAAAATGGAATCGCACTCTCAGCATTTCATCTGCACATCAAACAAATTCCACTCTGCATTTGGTGCTGACCCAATTAGCCATCAAGTAGACAGCAACTACAGGGCACACGGCGGTCATTTACAACACAACGCAGAGAGAAATTTTTATTTATTTCACTTCACTCCTGCATAAAGATCATGAGCCAGTTAAAGACACGTGTTTTTATTTTTGCTTTCATTCTTTAAAAAAAGAAAAAAGCTGATGTTTAATACAGCGCCGTCACTAGCAGTATTACAGCTGCACAAATATATAGCATTTATAGCATCAATAGCATTACATCACTCGGTGACTATATTTAACATTGGCCAGAGCACAGAACATACTGCTACTGATTAGGTTTTTAAAATTTTAAAGTTGCTATATGCAGTTTACAGTAAACTGACTGGCTGACTTCACTTCATAAAGCTTTGCACTCAAAGGAAACTGTAAAGGTTAATGGTGACATCTAGTGGCACATACGGATATATACACCTGGTGATCACAGTAAAATGGGGGTTTGGGCATTGTTTGTAAACACGTACGCTTTCCTTTCCTATTGGAAGCCAAATTTTTTCTGAAAAACAAACACTTGATGACTAGTAGTGATAAATATGCTACATGCTGACCAGAACCTGGTACTAATAAATTTGCAAATGAATTTCAAATGCACTCAAGAGTGGAGAGGAATATAATCCATCACTAATATATAACATTTTACCTTAAATATAGGCTTTAAAAGCAGATGTCATTTTTAAAATTGCACACTTGAACCTAATGGCACTTTGTATTTTGCTCACTGTGCTTCTGGCATTACAGGAGTAGTAAACCTTCTGACAGTAGATGGTGATAGTGATCTGTTTATTTAAGCTCTGGCCACAGTGGAGGAAACTCTTTAAATATATTTATTCTCACACAAAATAATCTATCTTACCTGTCGCCTAATAAAAAAGACAATAAATGTAAAGTTTTGCCAATAAAATGAATTTCTTGACAATATTTCACTGACACGTAAGCTTGCAGATGATATTGTAATGTTTGGGGGTTTTTTGCATTATATTTGTGTATATGTGTTTCACCGCCTCGTGATTTTTTTCTTCCTCATATCCAACAACTGACATACCACTGCTAATATTTTTCAGTTCCTTCTCCAGCGTGTTATCAAAATACATTTGGGGATATTTAATGCCTCCGCTTAGCACATCCTTTAGCTGAACACAAGAAAACTGATTGCTAAATTCTGATATGTTTTGCAGTAAAAATCTTGAACTTCCTAACGCTGAAAAACACTGAAAACTGTGAGTTACTTTCTACATAACGAACTATGGTGCACAGATTGGTTTCAACGGTTTATAAACACATCCATCAACAGTTCGGGCGCATTGTTCATCACCATCCATCCACAGGCATCAGTTTGTCACTGGCCAGTGCGTAGGACAGATGATGGGGGAGTAGTGTGCCGCTTTGGGCAGAGAATCTTGCTAAAGGCCCTGCGGAAGCTACTGTGGCACAGCGGGTAGAGGAATGGGTTAATAGCAGAGTTGAGCCACAGGAGCCAGAAGGTGACCTCGTACCAGTGATGCTGGATGCATCGCCCTCTGCAGGCAGCGCGGATGATCATCAGTAGGGTGTACGGTGCCCAGCAGATGGCAAACACACATACTATGATGGCCAGAGACTTAGCAATTTTCTTATCCCTGGATAGACGGCTAGGATGGGCTGCCCTGCTGTTTGAGGCATCTAGCTTACCCAAACCAGGAGAGGATGTCTGGGAGTTGATAGAGCCTCTTACAGCCAGTTTTATCCCAAACCCCCAATTGTGGGACAGGGGGATACCTTCCCCCTGGGCAGAGGCGGGTTCACTTGCTTGAAGGTGAAGCTGAGCCTCCCTGCTGTGCAGCCTCCTTCTGCGTATACTGAGGTAAATGCTGAGGTTGAAGAAAGCCACAGAGATGAAAGGAGAAAAAAACTCCAGCATAGAGGCACTCAGCAGGAAATACCAAGAGTAATAGAACTCTGCGAAGCACTCATCCTTTGGCACGCGGCTTCTGCCCACCACCAGCTCCCAGAATATGATAGCAGGGCCATAGAGGACGAAGGCTAGCACCCAGACTGCAGTCATCTTGATTATGGCTTGATGAGTCATGCTCTGTCTGGCACGGTAGCTTACCTGCAGTAAATACATACATAAATCAGTAAATATACTTTAGAAATCCTGTCAGCGTAAAGACACTCATTTAGTCAGTTTTTGTAGACATATTTGCAAATGGTTGTTTAGCTACTGTAGCAATACTGGAAGATGAGGCTTTCAGGCTGTATAATGCAGTTTTAGAAGAATGACACAATATGAAAAGGTCATATTACAGCGTAACTCTCACATTCACAATATTCTTGATAGTAAATTACAATCGAAACTGGACTGAAAAATTTATATAATGTTTAAAAAGAAGAAGAAATGTCCGTCACTATTTTATTATTATCCTTTCACAAAAAGATGAGCCGATTTTATCTGTCAGTCTGTCGGAAGGTTTGTCAAGATTAGGTTAAAAACTACTAAAACTACAATGTGGTGGAGAGGTATAGAATGGCCGTAGGAAGAAAACATTGAAATTTGGTACAGATCCAGATCATTTTCACTGGCTTGGCAGAGGATGAGCCCTTTGAGTGCCCTTCTAAACTGAGCTGCTTTAGTCATGCATGAATAAGTGTGCAGCGTTTATGAATATCTAGTCAGAGTGGGGTTAATGTAACTGTTTTATATACTGCAATGTTAATAATATTTAGTAATATAGTTTTTTAAAGTACCAAGTAGTATTTGTTTTTCTCAATAATGTGAAAAAGTCAAGCAAAAGAATACATTTTTCCCCTAAGTTGTATCCAAAAATGTATTTAGTTTTTTTAAAACACTATTTTACAATTCACTGTCTTGCTTCAGCTAAAGATAAGCAGTAATTATGGAAACCAGTCTTCAACAAAATGACACTAGGTACGTCACTGTGTCTGTAAGATTAGAGTCAGATGGTGAAACCCTTCAACACCAACACCTTTATATTTAACTTGCAAAGAGCCAGACTTTGTTGTAATTTTTAAGGTGACTTGGAAATAGTTTTCCAGACTTTGTGAAGATCTTTCAGAGTTTTTCTTTGGACACTGCCTGCTTTTTGATTCGTTTTCAACCCAGTCTTTTACCTGGTCATTTTTATTTTCATTTAAGAGTTAAAGAAAAAAAGGAAACTGGACAAGAGGAGGACACAGAAAGAGAAGTGTCAGGATTACAAAGCAGGTGAAGATTGTCTTAAGGTCATGTCGGTGGAACGGTCGCTGTCAAGAAGCTCTTCTTAAGGAATGGAAACAGGGAAAAAATAATGTCTGCCAAATTACACAAAAACTGGGCTTCAGTTCAGTGGCAATAGTTCTTACTGAGTGATGAATCCAAATTTAAAAATTTGGTTCGAATTGCCATCAGTAGATACAGAGGATGTCAGGCGAGAGGTAAAAAAGTGAGTGTCTAGAAGCATCTGTAAAACAAGGGGGGAGGCTCTACCATGGTTTGAGGCTGCGTTTCAGTCAATCTTGTCAAAACTGCTGAATTATGAACTCAGAAAAGTACAGCGAGATTTTGAGCCACCATGCAATACCATCTGGAAAGCATCTGATTGGAAATGACTTCCTTTTTCAGCATAACAGCGATCCCAAACACACTGCCAATGCAGTAAAAGCATACCTGGATAGAAAAACACATAATGGACCGCTATCAGTCACGGTCTGAAGCCCGGACCTTAACATTACTGAAGCAGTGTGGGATCATCTTGACAAAGAACAGAACAAAAGGCTGCCAACATCCAAAGAAGAGCTTTGGATGTTCTTGAAGAAGCCTGGAAAAGTATTCCTCAAGACTGCTTAAAGAAAAGACAAGAAAGCTGCCTAACAGACTGTGGACGTACCAAATATTGACTTTCATGGATGTTAGAATTGTACAAACTCTATTTTTGCCTGATATGCTTTTTTTGTGCACGTTTGCACATGTTCAAATAATTTACCACATCTATTTTGAAAAAAATGGGGGGTGACTCACCACTTTTGTACAGTACTATATTTACCAACCGTCACAGTATACTGATGGACAGACCAAATAAACACATAATGAGAACATCAATGTAACATTGTGCAGTACAAAAGTCAGTGAAGTACCCCTTATCACCACTTGTCTCAATTAGTGTCACATCCTATGTCTCTGCTCACATTCATGCCCAGCTCGCAGCATCTCTGAGCACACATGTATGTCACCCTCTGTCTTTCTAATTAACTCAAGACCTTCTTCAAAGAATATGAAAGATGATTTCACTTACATTTGTATAAATTTGCATGACATGAACATGGCCCCTCAGCTATACACGTTAATCAGTTAAGACACATAGTGTTAACATGAAGCATGTTGACTCTACACTTGTAAATCAGTTTCTTTTAATTAAAAAAAAACTTTGTTGAATTCTTTCTAAGATCTTAGTAGGAAAACTCCCTCTTACATTCCAAACTAGCTCATTAATTACGATGTTTTCTCTCTGACACTGTGCTATTAGCATTTCAGAAATGTGTTGACATTTGATCTATTTAACAGTCAGTATTTGTCTACATCTTTTCATTTCAAAGACAAACTTTGTCTGTGACTGCTGCTGACCCTTTGTCTTTCCATGTTCAGAGAAAAATGCTTTTAGGAAAATGTTGCTTGGCTGCCGGTGGCCTGTTTCTGCTACGATTGATCTCTTCAGGTTGGAAGGACCACGGTACGGAGGAGGATCTCTATGATCAAAGCTCGCTAATTAAAGAAGAGGCTCTCTCTCTCCGGTGTTATTTGTATTCATTGCTCTGATGTTAAGTGTTTCCTTTCTGAAAGGAAACAGAGCCCTCTCTTTGTCCACTATGCCAAGCCTTGTCCCACCCTTGAGTTATGGCACATATCTGTAGGACACAGTCAGCTGTGTAATGCACAGACAAGCCCCGACAACACGCTAAATGGGGCTAACGTCTTCAGAGGTTAGGAAAAAATACTTAGAAAGTGTGTTCCGAAGCAGGAAGAGATAGAGCATATAGAGTAGCAGTGATGTACCATTGTGTTTCTGTGTTTTAGAGGGGGAAAAAATCAAGTAATTATGAGTGACAATAAGCAGAAATTAAGATTAAACATTTTTTTGACAGTGATTTATTGTATACTGAATATTTTCTGAAGCCCAGTTTGTCCCAAAGTCATAACGCAACTTTTTTCTATCTTCATCATGTGGAGAAACTATAATTAGGGGTGGCGCTGGGCCTGAACGGGTCAGGAATGATTAACCTCTACAGATGGGCACATTTGGGAGACTGAGCTTCGATTGCCCCTACCGATGACCTGGGAGATTCATCGGAAACTAAGCCACACAGTGGAAGAATAAACACTGGTGTATTTGCAAATAACTGAGATTTAAAACATTTAACATTATACTTTAAAAGACTCATTCAAATAGATAAATGGTTGAATAGCAGAAAGAGGGTGGCAATATTATTTTTTACAAATATGGGAGTTAATTTTGTTCTGTCAGAGTCCCTTAAATTATATTTGACATCTGTGAGCACAGAGGGACGACATATTCCACTCACTGCTCTGGTGACTGACAGGAAGCGGTCGTAGCTGATGAGAACAATGCTGAAGACAGACGCGGAACAAAGCAGGTAGTCCATGACCAGCCACAGCTTACACAGTCCTCGACCCAGCGTCCACCTGCCTGTGAGGATGTAGGGGATGTACACCGGGATGCAAAATGCCCCTAGAGAAATAGTGATGATGTAATGGGAGCAGAAACCAAAGCAAAAATAACAACACTTAGTATATTTTCATTACTTTAAGGAAGAAAGCATGTAACCAGATTATCAATATAGTACAGTACACTTGCTAACATAAAATATGTCTTTACAGGAGAAGTTATGGTGGTGGATAATTAAAGAACACTTTAAATATATATTTAAATGTTATTACACCATTTCTGCATAAATGTTTCTATACTGCTTGCATTCTCTAATAAAGCAGATTAAACTGTAAATGTGAAATAGCAGTGCTTATAAATGAGGCAAAATTCGCCCTTGCCAAATAGAAAATGCATCAAGCTCTCTGATTATTTATTGTCAGTCTCATTCATTTAACTGATTAGCAGCTATTTAATCTTGTAATCTAGCTCCAGTCAATCAGTGCACAGGTATCTATTAGCAGCCATCTCCATTGCAGGGAGAATGAAAGCCATAAGAAACATGTCCTTATCACTAAAATACTGTGGGAATTTGAAAACTTTACATATCATCGAATATTCACGCATGAATCATATGCTATCAGATTGCATCACATCAAAACATGTTAAGTTATTATGTGCATTTTATCATATCAATTTCACTAGCTTGTCTGTTATTCCAGGCTCTGCAAAGCAGACTGCGCTTGGACTTACCTACAAGAAAATCAGATATTGCTAGATTCAGGAAGTAGTAATTGCACTGTCTCCTCAAACTCTTGTCCACTTTAAATGCCAAGATGACGAGCGCGTTGCCCAAAACTATCACAACAACCAAAGTCACCATCATCACCATTAAAATGACAATCATGGGTCCCGAGAACACGAAGCTGCTCTGGACTCTAGTGGAGGCATTGCCAAAATAGTACCCAGTGGAGTTGGAATCAGTTTGCTCCTCCGACATGGTCCTGATGTGAGGTGAATGCTGCGGTCGTTAAATCCCCAACGGGCCAGGTCTAAATGTAATAAGCAACAGGTGCCAGGCGAACGGACGCTGCGTTCAACACCCCATGTTCCGAAAGCTCCGGTTTCCTGATGGAACTGAGCATTATGTCCACGGATATCCACGAGAGAGCGCGCAACGCTTCTCACAACCCGACCCGGACACCTGATGAATTACGCACGTCTGTCAGCGCTTGTCTGGCATGAAGCACTTCGTTGAAATGAGAATTTTTCTCCACACAACCATTAAATCATTTTCGAGCTAAATTGAGATTTTAGAAATGACCAAAGTCTGTGATTTTACTGGCACAAATCTTTAGTTTGGCTTTAAACTTAGGTGCGATGTGCCTTTAATAAATAATTTAGGGACAGCAAGAAAAACAACAAAAAAGGAACTGAGCTTAAATTTCAACAGCATCCTATCCGGTGTTTATGGAAAGGTAGTTTCTGTCTTTTTACAGTAAACTGAGATGTCTCACCTCTGAATGCATTAGTCTGTGCCTTACTGACTTTTTCCCCTTTTAAAACATATTCAAGATGTGAATCAACACAGGAAGCACTTAATAGCCGTCCCTCGTATTTTCTTCGCTGAAATAAATTCATAAGTCTCATATCTGATTCACAGACGCACATTCCCCTCGCCACGGCTCACACAAGGTGAAAAGCATGTGGGTGTGCGCGCAGCTCGCAGGAAGCCCATTTAGGCTATGCTGTTATTGTAATTTAATTCGCTATGGGATGATGCATGCACACACACAGTAGCATGCTGAGGGTTTGACACCAGCTAACTGTCCAGACAATTACCTCATCCCAAACGCAACGTGAGTGAGCAAAAGATCATTTCCTTTAAGCTATAAAAGAACTTTTTTTTTCTTGTTTCGCTTGTTTACTTCCGTCATTTGTTGTCAAAATGCTTCTTACATTGTTTCTCCTAATGATGGAGTCTCTCTCCCTCCCTCTCTCTCTCTCTCTCTCTCGCTCTCTCCCTCTGTCATCTTCCTTGAAACAACAACGTCTTAGTTTTGATGCTAAAAAAGTCTCACAATTTTTGTTGAGGATTCAATAAAAAAAATGATAAGGCTCATTTGCATACTATCTTTCCAGCTCCCCAACTGTGATCCAGTAAAAATGAGCAACATTAGAACAGTAGAAGTGACTGAAAGAATTTAGTCTGAATAACTGTTATTTTGGAGCCACCGTCATCTCTCAGAGTTAGCTGCGCTGGAGATGCAACACTGAGTAGCAGAGTAATGTAAGTACACATTTTCACACAGTCCATTTAGCTTTGTTAAAAGAAGATGAGTGCGCTATCATGTGAGAAATGTTTCAAAATTGGTCAAACATGACAATGCATTTGTGAGTTTGCAGAAACAGGGACTGAGTGGAAATGTGGAAAGATAATGACAAAAAGCACACTGGCAGCAAGGGTAGGTTAGGGATTACATAAGAGGCTACACTCCCATATTGTACTGTGAGTTGAGCATACAGTCTATGTAATGACAGGTCTAAAGTATGAACAACTGAATTGCTTTTAGTTGGACATTTACATATGAATTGAACCAAGTCTTGGACTGTAACTACTCAAATTTGTTCCTTATAACCTAATTAACACAATGCCACAGTCTGCTGAGGATTGGTTGTCTCAGCAAATTTTCCCTAAGGTCAGACTGTGCAATGCTCAATGTAACTGCAAAAACATCAAAGTGGTACATCCCAGACTCTACAGGGCCCCAATTAGCAAACATTTAACCAATTGTTAAATGTTAAAGTCCATAATAGTACAATGACAAAAAGACTGACCAAGAACAGCTTGTGTGGACGGATTGACACAAAAAAGCCTCTTCTGTCCAAAAAGAAAATGACAGCACAGCTTACATCTTCAAAGTTGCATTTAAACAAACCACAAGATTTCTGGAACAATGTCCTTTATGCACAAAAGACCAAAGTGGAGACTTTTGGAGACACAGCAGAGGGCTGAGCTGGGCAGCTTTGCAGGCACTGGACCGGGGAACCTTGCAGTCATTGAGTCAACCATGAACTCCTCTGTTTACCAAAGTATTCTAGAGTCAAATGTGTCAAACAGCTAAAGCTTTCCTGAAATGATGTCATACAGCAGGTCAATGATCCCAAGCACACCATTAAATCTACAACATAATGGCTGAAAAAGAAAAGAATCAAGTTGCTCTAATGGCCCAGTCAATGTCCAGACCTTAACCAGACTGAAATGTTCTGACAGGACCTTAAGAGAGCTGTGTATAAATGCATCCCCCAAACCTCAATGAACTGGTGTAGCATTCTAAAGAAGCCTGGGTCAAAAGGTATAAACATACAGAATATTAGTTGAAGTTATTGCAGTTAGAGACTAGAGACCAGACTGCATAAAGTCCTAGACTCCTGTGATGATAGATAGATAGATAGATAGATAGATAGATAGATAGATAGATAGATAGATAGATAGATAGATAGATAGATAGATAGATAGATAGATAGATAGACTGAAGTATAGTTGGTGAAGTGCTGAAACAATTAAATATTGAGAACTAACATGAATATTATCATTCTTCTTCACAAAAGTGTGTCAGGAAAGCAATCTGTTTAACAGGTGCACTACTGCTGGATTTGGAAATACAAATGAAATGACTCATCTAAATATGGAGGGCACTCAAAAAGAAAGCAGTGTCATGGAGGGTACACAGAAGCTCTAGTGTTGCCTATTATACTGTGTCCTGCTGTGGCTCTCCATTACTCTAGTGCTCAAGTGTTTGCGTTTGGATGCTGGGCTGGAATACAGATGATACAATACTGTAACAGTGTGCCTATCCACAGTAATCACTGTCAAGATTTAACCAAAACATGCACAGGTTACACCCTGAGTCATCATTTTGCAACATTGTTTCTGCAGTTTTGTAAAAGTCTATTCCAGATTAGTTTTTAATGTGTAGAAATATATTTATATTTAAACTAAACATACTAAAGCAAAATGCATGGCTTCACACATGAATGCAAACAAAATTGTTGAAAATATGATTGACAAGAAAAAGGTTAAAAGGCCTTTTCACTATTGGTCATTGTTGTAGGTGGATTACAAAGGAATAAACAGAAAAATGCATTGACATACATGTATTCATTTTTCGTGTGTGGAGCTCAAAAATCTAAAATATGTGAAGCTTTTATAATTGCTGCCTTCATTTACTGTTTTGCAGCTTGAGACTTGATCTAAGTCTTCCTAAATGTCACACTGATAGCAAAATTGCAATCTTAAATCTCCTAGATAAATTGATTCCTGTCCTTGCTGATTTTTCTACCGGAAAGAACTCATGTTCAGTGAACACTAAACAGACCTATTATAGTGGATGGTTATGGGTCCTAAAACCATTGTGCAGATTTGTTTTCACTTGGCTCAGTTCTGAGGAGCTCCTGACAAGCAGCCAACTGCAACTTGGTTTTGAAAAAGCATTTAAACAAATTGCAATCTGGCTCACACAACCCTAATTAAAAAAATTTAAAAAAAAAAACCACTGTGAAAAATCTAAATAAAAACAGAACAAAAACACAAAAGGTCTGGAGTGTAGGCAGGCCAAGTCACCACCTGGATTCCTCTACTACAAACCAGTGCTGTTATAATAGATGCAGTATGCAGTTTAGCATTGTCTTGATTAAATATGTAAGGCTATCCCTGAAAAAGACGTCATCTGGATAAGTTGCCCTAATACCTATATGTGTCTTTCAGTATTGATGAAGCCTGTCTACATGTGCAAGCTGCTAGTTTGATAGGCAATAATGCACCCACAAACCATCAGAGGAGCAGACTTTTGAACTGAGAAGTGATAAAAAGTCAGATGATCCCTCTCCTCTTTTGTCCAGAGGATGCAGGGGCCATGTGCCCCCCCCCCCCAAAAAAAAATGTAAACAATGTAAACATGGTCGTGGAGGCTCCAGTCCCTCCACGACCATGGATGGATGGATACAGAAAAGCTTTCCACTTTCCAGTTCAGTCCATTATAAATTACATTTGGCCCAGAGAAGACTGTGGTGTCTCAGGACTATGGACCTATCACACATGATAGAGCGTTAACCTGCATTTGTGGATGACACAGTGAACTGTGTTCACAGACAGTGATTTCTGGAAGGCTTCCTGAGCCCATGCAGTGATTTCCATGACAGAATCATGCCTGTACTTAATGCAGTGCTGCCTGAGGGAATACTCATTTCAGCCTTGTCCCTTACACACAAAGATTTCTCCATATTTTCAGAATCTTTCGATGATGGTATGTGCTGTGGAAGATGAGATATATTTGAGGGCATCACAATTTTACTTTGAGGAACATTATTCTGAAATTGTTCCGTAATTTGTAGACGGAGTGTTTTACGTCTGGCCAGCTTTACTTCTGAGAAACTCTGCCTCTCTAAGATGCTCTTTTTGTACCCAATCGTGTGAATAACCTTTTGCCAATTAACCTAATTAGTTACAAAGTATTCCTCCATGTGTTTTTCTCTTTAGCAGCACTCACTTTTCCAGCCTTTTGCTGCCCTTCTGCCAACTTCAGACTTTGTTGCTGCCATCAAATTCAAATTGAGCTTCTTAAAATTGTAAACATTGATATGTTTTCTATGTTCTACCATGACTAAAATATGGCTTAATGAGATTTTTAAACCCCTAAAATATGTTTTTATTTACATTTCATGTAATGGCTTTTCAGCTATTTTTATTTTTCAGCTTTTTATTTTATGAAGAAAATAATACTCTTAACTGTTAACTACTGTTGGACAGGGCTGCATCAATATGCTAGTATGGGCTAATTGCCATTTGGGCACAACAGATATATCCCCTGGTAGTCTAAGGCTTCACATCACATCAGCACTGTCAGAGTTTACATAATAAATGCTGATCATTAATGAGAGAGCTGAACTCATAGTTGGATGGCTTCTCAGTCTCACAGTCTGTTTGGCAAAGCTGCCTGTGAGATGAAGGGTGCTGGCATTTACCTTATGCTCTAGATCCACAGAAGCTCATTGAAATGCCGTGGGTGTGCCTCATCGTGACAGTATTTGGACTTGTTTAATTTTTCATCTGATTTTCAAAAGCTCCAAGCTGTTTAGTCCATGTATCTCTTTACCCCATCCACATGTCAAAATTTGTCAAGTAAGTCATCACTGCAAATATAACTGAATCGTATGTAAGCAAACATTAAGGGGAAATCAAATGCTTTAAGAGCTCGTTTATACTGCCATCACATTTTGAGCTGTTTGTGTGATTTAGAAATTCTTTCCTTTTTTAAAAATGTTCCCTTCCACCACAATGCAAACAGCTCTTGTGGTTTATTTTAATATCCTCTTAGATGCTGTGGAAAGACTTTCTGCTTTCACTAGTATTTAAATCAGTTTTGCTTATTGTGATGTAAATATTTATTATCATTATTTTAAAAGTGAGCTTGTTAGTTCAAGTTCTTTGCATTAACGAGTAATCATCTCTCCCAAAATAGCATCCTATCTAAATTGCAATATCAAAGTCTTATCAAAGCAATTATAAATGTCTTGACACCTATCAGTGCTACTGACAACACCCTTGTGAAAATAAACACAGCCGAACCTAAGGATCCACTGAGGTTCAGTCAATCAAGAGACAATTTGGAAGCTTCTTTTTTTTTGAGAAACGATGCATGCACTCGGTTGATGAGTCATCCTTTAATTGATTGCAATAATTTACGATAAATGCTCTGTCTGGGCTTGATTTCCATACGGTCCACGCTTTGTGATCCTGACCCGATCTTGATCCTGATGATGGGATCCTGTGTGTATATCCACAACCTGTTACTAAGAATTCCTCCTTACGTCGATATAGTACACGTTGATATACAGATCACCTCTTAATATGCTCTTAAATACTGCTGAATCTACTGTTAGATACAGTACAGCAGGAATGCTGCAGCTGCAAAGTGCTGTGTATTTTTGGCAGTCTTGTACATTGATGAGACATCTGCTTGCAAAAACTTTTTTTTCTTTATTTCTATTTATGTTATTTCAGGTATTACATTATATCATTATATGTGGTGTGGTATGACAATGTCTAAGACAGCACAGGCAGGGAAGAAAAAAGGGGGGGGGCGCATAGGGGAAAATATAATAAAAGGATAGAGTAAGAATAGAAATGTACAATGTATCGCCAACTGCTGCACCTCTTAAGTAAAATCAAACATACAGCACCTGGAACACAAAAATTACAAAATACAGAGATACATGAATCGACAATCTTGAGTGTGAATATGATACAGAGGGCCGAGAAAGTGAGACTGCCTGTGTCTTTGTCACAAATGTACTTGATAATGAGGGTGGAGTGCCGCAATAATGCCTCCCTTTTCAAGAGAAGGAATCAGGAAACCCACGCCATTGGCAACCCCAAGAGTACCAAAGACCTAAAGCCACACATCTCGGCAACATCTGCATATCTGTCCAAGCAGGAGAAAGAGGAAAGCCTCAGATGGGGTGCCCAAGGACAAAGGGTGAGAGTCTACCCCACTAGAGGCCGTGCACCCTGGTACGAGTTGAGAACAGGGTCTCAGGTCTCCAAGTGCCCAAGAACCACCTGGCACCCAGCAGAGCCTGAAGAGGAGGAGCGGGCCACCAAGGGAGTGGGCCAGAGTGTTCAGCAGGGAGCAGTGACCATGTCCCACAGAGGCCAAAACTCAGAAAGACCCAGACCCAGCCCAACACACTCACTCATACAGATCATTCACTCACTCACTCTCACCCACCCACTAATGACACACAGAGAGACATAAAGACAAATTCACACACACTGATCCTCCCTCCCCTTCGAGGTGCCGGTGAGCAGATGCTGCCCCGAACCAACAGCAAACTGGGACGACGCCAAAGCGCACCACAAACTGCCTGTAGACCCCCGTCCCAGGCAGGTTTGTGAAACAGGGGTGTAGCAAGCCAGCAAACGACTGGCTCAGTAGGCACACCCATTCCCCACACCCTGCCACATGGCAGGAAGAAGTCAGCCTATGGCCCGTAATGACAATGTCCCGGAGCACCAACAAGTCTGGAGACCACCATGTTAGGCATCACCCACCTCAGTCCTCCACCGCCACAATCTGAGGCAGGCACACATTGACCTGGCTTCCAAAATAGCAACCACAGCTCTCCAGCCACCAGGAGGCCACCGGACACCCGTAGTCACAGAGAGCATCCCCATCCACTTGCAAGGCATACAGGAAAATGAGAGTATAGCCGACCACCCTCACTAAGTAATGGAACTGATCAGTGGGGGCCAGAGAGAGACAAATTTATCCAGTTGGTTTTTTGAAGAGGCAGACTGAAGAGAATTTTGTATTGTATAAGTTGCACGTTGGGGATTTCAGTTATTTTGAAGGTGTTTAAGCATATTTGTGTCCAGAGGATTTGATCTGGACTGATGGAAAGATCTCCCTCCTACTTTGCAGTTGGGAGAGAAATTGATTGGCCAATTTTAAACAACAGCTTATACATTTCTGATAAGCATTTGGGGGTACAGATATTTTAAAAATTTTGTTACCCAAGTAGGCATGTCTAGATTCAGTTGACTGAGATTGAAGTTTTTCCTGTATGATGGATTTCAGTTGCTGATATTCAAGAAATGTACCTTCGCTGATTCTATATTTTGATACAGGTTCTTCAAATGAAATAAACGTTCCATCTCATATAACACATTACAGGTTCTCTTCTCATGCCGTGATGAAAAATTTAGTATTTTCATTTTCTGATAAATATGTAGACTGTTCCAAATAGGTGTTAGTTTACATGGGATAAGTGAAGACTTAGTTATTTATAAGAATTCCCACCAGCCTGTCAGAGAAGTGTTTATGTTGAGGCTTTTAAAGCAGTTATGGTGCTTAATACTGTAGCTGATGGAAGGCAGATTAGAGATTTTTACTTTTCCACAGAATACTTGTTCCATGTTCAGCTAAGGGCAGCGTAATACAGTAAGCTTGGTTTAATCCATTTTGAAACATATAGCAATCTATTGGATAAGAAGTAGTGATAAAAATTTGGTACTTCTAAACCACCACTGTGTTTTCGTTTTTGTAGTGTTTTTAGACTTATGCGTGAAGGTTTATTTTCCACAAAATTTTTGAAATGTTAAAATCTAGTCATCTAAAGCAGGTAAGAGGGGGGCTTATCCGGGATCAGTGAAAATAAGTCATTTATTTTTGGCACAATCGTCATTTGAATGGCAGAAACTCTTCCCATCAGTGTTATATTCTACAACATGTGAGATCATCCTCTACCATTTTTAATAAAGGAATATGATTTAACCGTACCAGGTCTGAGAGCTTGGTATAAGAATTTATACCAAGATATCTAATGTTACCTGTTGATTTATTTCAGTTGATGGAGTTTTCTGATATGGATCAGAACTTATGTTTAAGTTTGGTCATCTTTATAAGTGAGGTTTGTGAGCTCCTGAGGAAAAGTAATACATCATCAACATATGGGCTTATCATAGAATCTGTATTTTCAGGTTGAACTCCTTCGATATCTACATTTTATCTGATTGCTCCTGCTAATGGTTCGATAAAAATAACAAAAAGTAAGGGGGAAAGTGGACAGCACTGTCTGGTGCCCTGCAAGGTTGATGCTTGCAAAGCACAAAAAAGCACATTAGAAGAAGCTTGTAACAGTCTGCACCACAGGCAAGCAGTCCAAGTGTTGCATTCAGACAAAGGGGACTTTTGATTTCTCCTTATTAGCTGAAGCATTCTTGACTGCATAAAACACAATAGAATCCAGAGTCACTTATTGATGGCCATTATCTTAAAAAATGTTTCAGAGAACAGTTTAACATTCAAAATGACACATTCTAAGTTAAAAGAAGAACAGTCTTTGAGCTCTGTTTCCTTTGGAGCCAATCACTTTACCAGGCAGTCAAATAAGCCTCTGCTATTCATGCTGCTCTATGTGAAGGGAATACACGCTGTTCTTTTCCCCCTACCTTTTCCCTCACTCGCTGTCTCTCTCTGCCTGTCCCTAAAATGTCCCTGCTGGGGATTCTATCTCCTGGTTCCTTTTGAAGCAGTGGCCTCTCTTTGCCTCCATTATCTTGTAATTTGTGAGGGATTACACTCTGGAGCACACACAGTCCACCCCGTTGCTTAAGAGCTGTGACAGCTTACAATAATTGCCATGCTAATTAGCAGGAACTAGCCCAGCGCGCTTCTTTCCCTCACCAGACCTGATTTGATGAATATGCTTTGATTAATGTCTGCAGTGATGTTTCCATAAATTTCAAGACCTTATAATTAACCAATAATAATGAAGGATATATGTTCACAAGTAAAACGTAGAGTCTATTTTCTCGGGATGAAAAGAAACGGCAGCGCTGGCTTCTGCTAGGCAGGAGCAGAGAGTTAATGTGCAGAGAACATTTGCTTTTTTTTGTTCCAACTCTTTGTCAGAGAAGTTTTGATTGTCTTTGTTTGACATAATTGTGTTGATTTCCATGTCTTGTTATCCTTGAATAATTTCTGCTGTTGCTCTGACAGATTCAACAGCAATTAAGACACAGCTGAGTTGCCCACATTTCTTTTAAAAAAAAAACTCCCATAACACAGCCCTGACTTACAGACTTTTTTAAAGATCAAAACACGTTGTTGAGGTTATTTAAACTCAACTGGCTAAACTTTGCGATGCTGTTATAAATGCAATTCAATCCCATAATTTATTCCATTAGGTTTTTGTGTTTTTTCCCCCCAACCCCCTACACCTCCATTTCTTCCAGGTGACTGAGGTTAAATATACCTCCATTATGCCGAAGACTAAGCAACTTATCTTTGAAGTTCTCGCAGACATGTACCTCCATTACAGCACGACCCTATCACCTCTACCCACAAATGTGCACATACCTCAGGGGACCTAATTGCTCGAGATAAGCAGGGCCTTTAAAGCCACACACAGAGAATTGACCTTCAATGCCTCAAAATGTTTGTAGCTATATAGAATAATAAAGTAACAAATATCTAAGATGTATGACCTTTAAAACAGTGGTATGGTACCATTGCATTTTTTTCTCTCAAACAATGTAACTGTTTTGTGTTTCTGGCTTTCAGCAATGACACACTTGTGCAGACTCACCTGCTCCAGCAAATACCTACATCTAGTGAATAATTTGGTCAGACCAGTTCATTAACACTTTGCAGGAACAGACAAATTCCACTGAGACACAGTTTGGAAATACTCCACGCTGCATGTAACGGCGTGATTTAGGATTATATATCTATCATCATATAAGCACATCATTCCAAGGGAAAGGATAAAAGTATGACATTGCTTCAAGAATATTTTCACATCTAATTGTTGGTATACTCCACACTGATAATGCTTGTTTACTGTTACTGTTAATACTGTTTATAATTTTAATATGAACTTTCATGTTAACATCTGTCTTGCAGTGTTTCATAAATGTCAGTGTGAAAAACTAAGATATCTTTAACTGCAACCTCGTGTCTGTTATCTTTAATTAAAATATTGTTTTTCTGGGCTGTTTACTTGTATTAATTTCCAGTATTGTGCCATTTCACAAATGTCATAGATGTTGGCTGGCAATTCCACCTGACACACTGTAGAGAAAGATAAAAATATTGCCATATGAGGTTTGTGGATATGAATAAAACCAGATTAATATGTTTTACTTTGAAGTTGTAGTTTTTTTAATCATTTGCCTGTAAAGTAATAGCTGTCTTGCATTACTGAAATAACATTGACCTTGTGTTCCTGTAGATACTGGTGTTGTGGATGTCATTATAACACAGAATAATGACAGTATAGAAACCAACAACAGAAATACTGAATGAAAAATTGAGTTGCAGAAACTAGGACATAAGATGATGCTACTACTAAGAAAAGAGTCACAACTGAAGAGAGATGTTAAAACCATGTAGCATGAACTACTTTGAGCATTTTAGGGATTTTCCTACACATCTATCTCTAGGCTTTACAGAGAATAGTACAAAAAGAAAAAAGGAACTATCCATTCAGGTGCAGTTTTCTGGAAAAGAAATGCCTTGTTAATGTCAGAGGCCAAGTCAAAAGTGGCTCATATAAGAAGAGAATATCTGATCACACAACACATGGAACCTTGAAGCAGATGGGCTCCAGCAGCAGAAGACCGCACCAGGTGCCATTCCTGTTGGCTACGGACAGGATACTGAGGCTACAGTTCACACGGATTCACCAAAATTGTACAAGTGAATAATGAAAAAAATGTTGCATGATCTAATGAGTCTTGGTTTCTACTGCAACATTCGTAAGGGTCAGGATTTGTTTTGGTGTAAAACAACATGAAAGGATGTAGTCCGCCTTCCTTGTATCAACGGTTCACGCTGATGGTGGTGTAATGGTGTGGGTGGTTATTTTCTTGGCACACTCTGGGCTCCTTTGCAACAACTGAGTACAATTTAAGCTCTACAGCGTACCTGAGTATTGTTGCTAACCATGTCCATTTCTTTATGGGCACAGTGTACCAATCTTCTTATGGCAGCTTCAAGCAAGACAGTGCACATGTCAGCATGGACCACCGTCTGAGGAGGGTTTCCAACACCTTAAACTATACCAGGAAGAATTAAAGAGGTTATGAACGCAAAAAGGGGGTCCAAGCCAGTACTTGCTAAGTATGACTAATGCTAGTAGCTACTCAAAAATACTCTGGCTACGTCCCTGTGGTGGTGGAGGAGCTGTCCGGTCACGTGACGGCTGCCTGTCACCTGATTGAACCGATCAGATTTCAGCCGTGGTGTGTTGTCCCTGTGAAGCAGACCAAAGATTGTGAAAGAGTTTCAAATCCATAGCTACACGTAAGTCTGAGTTTAACATTTTATCCTTGCTAACGTTAGTAAGATAACTATTTAGAGTGAGTTCCGCTCTTAGTTTGAAAAGTAACGCTGCTTTAGCTCAATAAAAACACAGTTAAGCTGGACGAACGTAAATAAAAACAGATATTATGTCGACCTCTAACTAAAACCTTAAATTTTTCACTTGCAGATGAGAAGCTCTATTAACTGCACCTTGCCTAACGTGGTTAATTGACCAATTTGTGCTAACTGCCTTGTGTTTAACATCAATTTTCACACTTAGCAAGTCCAGTGATGGAGGATTGCACGCTGGAAGACCAACTTCTCCTCCATGCTAAAGAGGGCAATTGTCCTCAAGTTCAGAGGCTCCTTCAGTCGAGGATCCACCAAAACAGCTCTCTCAACATCAACTGCAGATGTAAGCTGGTGTGTGGGGGAGGATGCCGTCATCCAGCTGCCCTAATGTCACATGTAACTAGAAAATTGCTAATTTTATTTTATTTTTTTCTTCTTTTTCTTTCTTTCGCTGTAGCTCGTTCTAAAACCTGCTCGGGCTGCACACCTCTTCATTTGGCCTGCAGCTTTGGACACAGAGATGTTGTTGAGGAGTTACTGAAGGTGAGAGCAGTGTATGAGTCACATCATTACCATGCTTTTTGTGTTCAGGACTTGCAGCCAGAGACATTTTTATATTCACCAAATAAAGAATGCATTTGCAGGCAGGGGCTGATGTGAATTTGCAGAATAACCTGGGTGACACACCTCTGCATAAAGCAGCATATGCTGGACGAAAGGTAAGGATAGAAAGGGGGGAAAGTAATGCTTCCTTACAAGTCTGTAAAAGCGATGTCTGCACGGTAAATTGTGGTGTGCCGCCTTCTTCTAACCTAATGTCAGCTGGATCAGCTGTCACAGTAACACATAATATATTTTCTCATCTCCCACTGAAGCTTTTGAGTGAAATGTGATGGTCAGTTGTTTTTTTTAATCCCCCCCACCCCACCCTTTGGACCCTTAAGGAGATTGTTCTGTTGCTTCTGCGCTATGATGCCTGCGCCAACATAATCAATGGAACCGCTCAAATCCCTAAAGATGTCACAGAGGACGATGAAATCATTACCATGCTTGAGGGTATGAAATCATGGGAGCGTTTTTCTTTTTTTTAACATTTTTTTTAAACGTCTGATGGCTTCTCATTACTGAAGATCAGCTGCCTTTGTTCTCAAGTACTGATTTGGTTTGTGCAGCTGCAGAGAGGAGAGAGGCAAGGCGGCATGAGGAGAAGCTCCTGGAAGCAGCCAGAGAGGGGGATATATCCACTCTGTCTAAATTGGTTAGTGTCTGACCTTTCAAAGAACTTTTGGCAGAAAATAGTATGCTTTAAGAGCATCTCTCCAAATTTCACACATTTAACAAGTGCCTTGGGGCCTTGCACACGCTTCAGTTGTCTCGCAGAGATTGTTGAAATGCACCACCGTTATTACAAATACTCTTTATACGATTCGATATTTGCACAGAGTTCGGGGGGTCTGATGTTCAATCGCAAAGTGACAAATCTGAGTCCACAAATAAGATGGCATGTGGCAACTTGCAGTAAAAGCCAGTTCATGTTTTGTTTTTTTGTTTAAAAAAAAAAAAAATCTCATTCTGTCTTGCTGTTTTTAAGATTGATCATTTAAATAGTGTTATGCATGTTTCAGGTAGATGTATATAAAAGGTTAACCTCATTTTCCTGCCTGTTGTTTCTGTCATTTCTCTGATTTATATCCCTCAGCTCAATGGGAAAGATGCTCCAGATATCCACTGCAGGGATTCAGTGGGTAATACGCCTTTACACTGTGCAGCCTACAGGGGGCAGAAGCAGTGCGTTATAAAGCTGCTCAAGTGTGGAGCCAACCCTAGTATCAAGAACAACAATGGTATATCACTTATCTTGTTCTCATCATCAGCTCCTATTATTCCGTCTGTTTAATTTGTTCAGCGGTGTTTAAAATGGTTGTTTAAGAATCACACGTTATTTTCTAAGGATGGTAAATACTATATTCCACCGGTTTTGTTCCTAGGAAGTGTCAAAAGGTGCATAATAATTTGTTTGTATGGCTGATGATTTTGCAGCTCAGACTGCATTGGACCTGGTTTGCACTGATGAACTGAAACAGATTCTAGCAGCCTATAAAAATAAGGTGAGCTCAAATGGCTGGTCTGTAATGTCTCATTCTCTTCGAATGATCAGGATGGGTTCTGCTAAGAACATTTGGCACAGCTGCACTACAAGTATGGTGTCTTAGTCATGATCCATAAAGAATGATACCTTTTTGGTTATTTGATTAATTAGAGTACTGTGCAGAAGTCTTGAGCTGCCCCTCATTTGTTTATATTTTGTTTCCAAGGAGCCAGACTTTTTAAAAAGTGGTTTTCAGCAATAGTTCTCCAGGCTTTCTGAAGGTTTTGGGGGTTTTTTTTCTGTTTTTGTTTTTTGTTTTATTTTTTTTAGATATTAGCTGTTTTTTATAAAGACATCTAACCCAAGGGATGAATTGGTGTTGTGTTTACAGATAAACAGTAATTTAAGTTATATCTTTAGGCACTTTGTTACTAGCAGCCTGTCACAAGAGGCATCAGTTGATCCCATTTCATTAGTTGGATCTGCAAAACATGTCATAGATAACAGTTTGACAGGCATAAAATAGTATTTTTTTTTGTGCCAACAAAGTGATTCCCAAAGAGGTATAAGCTGAAAACGTGACATATCAGGAAAAGAAAATGAGGCGACTGAGCAAGTGTAAGACAAAAGAGAAAATGTCAGGACTAAAAAAGTTGTCTAAGCGCTTATGAACAGTTTCTAAAGGTTATGTTCTTAAAAAAACTGGGAAAAACCTGATACTGGACCTGGACCGGCCCTTCACTTTTCACTGAAGTCTCATCAGAAGTGGAAAGAAGAAGCTAGAAGGGTGGCTGTCAAGAAGTGTATCCTAATAAAGAGAAACCAGGAGAAAAGGCTGAAGTACGACTAGTTACACAGGAAGTGAACTGAAACTTAAAGGTCTTATGGGCTGATGGATCCAAATTCAAGTTCAAATTGTCATCAGTGTGTACGGAGGAGGTCAGGAGAGAAGTCCAACTGTGTCTACAGGTGTCTGTAAAACAACCGGGAGCCTCTGTCATGGTTTGGGGCTACAATTCAGCCAGTGGTGTTAGAGGTCTTGTAAAAGTTGATAGAATTAGGTACAGAACAAAATATCGTCAGATTTTGATCCACCATGCATGAAGTGGAAATGTCTGATTGGCAACATACGTAGATGGTGCTCCATTTTGGTTTGTTTTTGATTTTGTTTTTTTAATCTGTCATGGCCTGACCTTCCCAGAGTCCAGACCTCAACACTATTTAAGTAGTGTGGGATCATCTTGGCGGAGAATGGAACAAAAAGTCCAAAGAAGAGCTTTGAATGTCCTTGAAGAAGCCTGGAGAAATATTCCTGAAGACTGCTTAAAGAAATAACAGGAAAGCTTTCCTGAGAGAGTTCAGAATAAAGTTTGTCATACCAAATATTTATTTTATTTGTATAAACTGTTTTTTCCTTATATCCTGGATTTCTTTTACATTTGCACGTTTCAATGCATTCAATAAATTTCCCCTTTTTATTAGCAAATTGTAAAGAAATTAAATGTGACTCGAGGCTTTTGCGCATCTTTTACTTTTACTCATCTCGTCATTTTTTTTTATTTTTTTTTTTTACCAAATTTTATCTGGGAAAACTGCAAATCCAACCCAACTTGATGAAATTTACTGTGCTCATTCTTGTTTCTCACAGGGTTAAAAAGCCCATCACTGGAAACCTGTTCATAAAACCAAAAGGCACTTTAAAAAAAAATCTAAAGTCCATCACACTAATCACAGATACTGCAGTTCTCTGAACTACATGATATCAGCACTCTCCCTTTTCATATGTCTTTATGTGTTCACGCAGTTATGGTGACTGTGGGGGAAAAAGTCAGCTTTTATTAAGAATAAACACGTCCGTATCTGTATGTCTGATAATGCAGCGTTAATATGGAGCAATACGTAGTCATGGTGCAATTCTTTTAAAAAGACGGCGCACTAATGCTGTTAGTATATTAAAAATGAATGATTCACACACAAACTATTCAACACTACACAAGACTGATATTTTGTTTTTCTTATAAAGGACATGAGCAGTGTGGTGCAGAAGATTGAAGGACCTCTTTGGAAGGTATCTGGATTTATGATGTACTATTATTAGGTCAGACCATGTTCAGACTTTGACCTTTACATATTTGATGAAATTGACTTTTTTCCACATTAAAGAATATTAGAACTTCTTTAAAAAAAAAAAGACCTATAGGAACTATTTATTTTTCTTTTGTTTTTCTTAACATGCTACACTTTAGTTTACAAGAAAAGTCATACCACTCTGGGATAATAATAATAATAATAATAATGATAAAAGTTTAAAACTGATATTATTTGTTCTTCCTAAAACCATTTAAAGTAGATATGTAATGATGATGTGTAGTTTTGCTGCATGGGGTATTTGTTAAATTGTTGTTTCTCTGACAGAGTTCACGCTTCCTCGGATGGCGTTCCCACTGGGTTGTAGTTGAGAATGGAACTGTCTCCTGGTACTCTAGACAGTGAGATACTTTTATCAGCTGATTTTATAAAGCTAAACGCCATAGTATGTACATTTATAGTATTATATATTTCACTCTGTGTAAAATGTTGCTTATAATCCACCAATGAAATGTTTTGTTTTGTTTTATTTTTTTTTAAAAAGAGAGAGAGGGGATATAAAAATAACTGAGATGAAATCACCTGTGATTGGTCAATTATACCGTTAATGCTTACTTAATGCTAATTAATGCTTTATCTTTCACTGTGCGTGTGTGTTTGTGTGTGATTTGTCTGCATGCTCTTTCATCATTTTTGTTTTGTGTTTTTTTTAGAGCTGATGCACTGGCTGGTGTTGGGAAACAGGGCTGTAAGTCTCTTTCACAAGCCTACTGCATGGTAAGTACTGGAGGTTTAGAGGCGTGTTTTCTATCAGTCTATATTACCCCACAGATGCTCAGTAAATACATGTTTCATTTATTTTCAATTTGAAGCATGATGTTGAGTTACATCTATTGCAGCAGTGTAGTCATTAGTGATTTCTTATTATTCCAGGTCAAACCATGGGATCACTGCTTCTTCACGCTCAGGTGCTTCGATGACTCTGTGCATTATTTTAAAGTCCCCTCGCAGACAAACGCCGTGGCAACAAGAAAAGTGAGATAAAATTGGTCACCTTCTTTATGGAAGAAACAGTATTATCTGTATGAACGGACTAATATGGAAATGTTGCCGGCATTTATTCTGTCAGAGATGGCTGGATGCTTTTGAAGAACATGCATCCTACTGCACTCGCCACGACACTGAAGAGGTGATTATAGATGATGCTGCGGGTGATGTTAGAGTGAGGAACCTTGAACAAGCGCTTCAGGTAAGACCGGGATCAAAAAGTAAGGTGATGATGATCAGATGGTTTATATCACTATTATATCGAGTCCAAAAAGTTGATTCATTTCATATCGACGTAGCATTTTCAAAAATTACATTAACCTGTGAACTGTGATGGATCACGCGCTGGATGAACTTCAATGTCATTGACCTTTGGGTTTGAGCCATATAGGATTTCAAAACCCTCAGTTTTGTTGAGTTTTACAGAGTTCTAGTGTTAAGTGTCTCTCTTGTCTAAAGTTGTTGCAGGCAGCCAGGGCCTTCCAGCAAAAATTGGAGAGTGAAGTGTCAATATTTCTGTCCATGGCGAAGAATGAGGAGAATTATGGTCAGTGCTTCAGACATATCCAGTTATTACTGTCTCAAGATATTTTAGGAGAATATTTTTAGGCTTGTTCAAAAATGATTATTCAGTCTGGTAAATGGCAGAAAATTATCAAGATGACTAACCATTTATATCATTTGCTGTGGAAAAAGCGTGTGCGGCTGGGATACCAGACCTCAATGCAAAATGTTGGATTTAATTTTGTTCTAGCAAATTGCAGCCAATTCATTAGCTACACCTGTTTAACTGCTCATTAGTGAAACTATCTAATCAGCCAGTCACATGGCAGGAACTCAGTACATTTGGGCATATAGACATGGTCAAGATAGCCTTTCTTATTCATCAGAATGGGGAAGAGAGGCGACTTTAAGTCACTTTGTGTGTGACAGGCTGGTTTGAGTATGTTGGAAACTGCTGATCTACTGGGATTTTCCCACACAACCATCTCTAGGGAGAGAGAAAATATCCAGTGAACAGCACTTCTGTGGGCAGAAATGTTGATACAGTACTGAAGTCCAGGGGAGAATGGCCAGACTGCTTTGAGCTGGTAGGCACACAAATGAACTAAAATAAAAACACTCAGTCCAACTAACTTATGGACAAGCGCATCTCTGAACACACAGCACAGTACAGTTCGCACTGGCTCAACAAAATTGAACAATTGAAGATAAGAAGACTGTTTCTGCAGTCTTGATTTTTGCTGTAACATTCATATGGTAGGATGAGGCATGAAAGCATGGCTACATCCTGCTTTGTGTAACCTTACCTTAACCTTAGCTAAATTAGACCCCATTTACCATGCTGCCCTAACGTATATAACAGGCTCACACTTCATGACTCATCGTTGCACTTTGTAAACCCTTGCTGGATTTACTTCACTCAGTAATTGAAGGTTGAAGCATTGGGGGTATTTTTACATACAAAGCCATTCTAAGAAAATTGCCATCATATATCTACACCAAGTTCATTGCCCTCCACAAGGCCTACAATCTCAGAGCCAGTAGCTGGCTGCAGTTTAAAGTGTCCCTAGCGAGCACAGAGTCAGGAAAGTTAAGTTTTGCACTTTGCAAACTGTGCTGCTTCTCGTCTTGGCCAGGACATCCTCGTAAAAGAGATTTTCTAATCTAGTGCTGCTGGTGTAATTGTATGTGGGATATTTTCTTGGCATTCTTTAAGCCTTTTTGTAGCAGTTCAACGGGGTACACATCTTCTGCTATAAATACACATGTACTCAGCGTGAATCGTGAAAAAAAATGCCAATAATGAAAAGTTATGTCTAATATGTCTTTTTTAAATGTATAATATTGTGTACAGTATAAGCTAATACAGATGCATTCACTTTATTTTTTTATAAAGAGTTGGCTGGACCACTTCTGCTGAAAGCAAAAGAGACGAGTGAACTTTCCAGTGAAACATGTGCTGCTCTCCATCTGTGCCTTGAACTGCTGTCAAAGCAAGAAGAGGTAAGAGGAACATATTACTCTTTTTGGGGAGGGAAAGTTGAGACAGTCCATCATCTTTGGATGGATTCCACTACCTGAAAATCTATTATAGATTATTTAAAATAGTGTAAGAGTTTAATCTAATGCAGTGTAATCTGTGATTCTGATGTATTTTAATTCTGTCATCTGCATGCAATCTTCTGTAACCCCTCCACTTCATGTAAATAGAGGGTACTGTTGTAGATTAGCTGCAGCTCACTGAGCATGTATGAATCGTCCTCTCATTCATATACCCTCACCCGCATACTCTTCTTCTATTGGCTGAATAAATTATACTGACTGATTGCAAAATCCTTAAATCCCTCCCCCTTACGTTAGCTCCTTCACACCAATCAGGTTTGAAATGTGTGTGTGTGAGTGTGTGCGTATGCAGGCGCGTGCGTGTTCCCTGTCCACTTGTCTTGGTGGCTGTGCTGTGCCCTTGGGGAAGCACCAGAACAGCGTGGTAATCACTGGCACGTCTGTAGGAAGGACGTAGGAAAGATCCGCTTTTATGCTTAGGTCTGCATTCAGCCTGCAGATCAGTGCAGACGCACACACGCAGACACTCTTGGACTCGAATCCACACACTCCCGCTCTAGGGGGAAAGGCTGTGCGTTTAGTGAGGGAACTCAAGCGCTTTATATTCACTGGCTCAGCCGCAGATACATGTATTCACACTCGCATAGTGTGAATACACTCTCGCACGCACGTTTCCACATGCCAGAGCATCCGAGAACGGGAAAAGAAGAGACAGCGACAGCACTTTTCTCTCGCATCTACACAGGTAAAACAAAACAAGCAGTTGTTGTTGTATAAAATTTACAGCTTTCTCTTTTATTGTGAGCTGAACAACCAGCTGTGTTTGCCATGGGCTGATCCTCTGGGACTTTGGCAAAAGGCGTTTTGAAGTTTGGTGCGATTTAATTTGATGTTTCTTAGTGTATTGTTGATTTGAGGGTTGGTCTGAGGCAGTGGCGCCAGCGAGGGCTGTTCATCAGTATGCGGAGGTCATTTCTGTGGATTTAATGATCTGAATTTGGAGTGTGAAACTGAGCGTCTTTGAAGTGCCACCGAATGCTACACTGCTCATTACATCTTTATAATGAGATCATCTAATAAAGTAATGAATTCTGTCAAGTAGGAGCATAGACAGGCATTGATTAAATTGCACTGAGGATGCATTTGATCTGGTAATAGATAAATGGAAGCATTCAAAGCAAAGATTTGTGGGTTTAACTATTTAGCCATTCTTTATGTTGCACCCAAATTATTTTCTTTCTTCCTTTAGCAGCTGATTTTAAATTATCACTCTAAAAATACTACTCTGTGCCTACTGTATGATATACACTTAGACTGCCTGAAAACCTGTAA
Source organism: Oreochromis niloticus (assembly GCF_001858045.2). Classification (NCBI taxonomy): domain Eukaryota; kingdom Metazoa; phylum Chordata; class Actinopteri; order Cichliformes; family Cichlidae; genus Oreochromis; species Oreochromis niloticus. The sequence continues at coordinate 16,935,186 of NC_031982.2, read as the reverse complement.
TAAGGCAACAGTCTTTCCTATGGAGACAAAACGAAGGACTCGAGTGTTCTTGTTAATTAAGCATGCATGAGAACCAATAAAACACAAGGATGTTTAATATTTTGCTATAAATCCTAAATATAGCAATATTGCACTGACTAAGAGTAATGTGTTCATCCAAATCTGGTACAACTGTCATGTCACTACGACTTAACCAGGCTTTTTAAATAAGAAAGCCGAGGACATTCAATGCAACCTCATCAATCAAACATTAAAACGTTCCAATAAAATAAACTGAATTAATTTCTGACAAACGAATGTAATAAGAAGAAAATGTCTTAACAAGCATGGTAAATCTACTGGTGCCACGTTAAGCTAATGCTACTACATGTACTAAATGGATTATATTTTCTACAGTGCTGAGATTGCCCGTATTAAGCTGTATTAGCTCTAATCCCACATTTCTATTCTCCCGCCCCAGATGCTTCTGTTGGTCATACTTGTTTTCTGCTATCCACAGTCCATGGTAGTATTCACATTCTGTTGTAACTGCACACATGTTTAATACTGAAGCATGTCACTTAATGGCTCAAAGGGTCTTGCACCAATTAGAGTATTGTCCTTCAGAAGTGTAAATGTGGTCTGACCCATTTCAGCATGCGCTGCAGAAGTAAAGTATGCTAGTGGAAGTGCCACATTTATACAGTACATGTAGGGCACACTGTGACTAGGATGTGAGTATATGGCATATAAAGTAAAGAGAATTGTGCCTTTAACAAATGGGTAGAAAGCTTCATGAGGAGGTTTGACGACACTCACGTACAACAGAGATTTATAGGCCCCACTTTGCTTGGTGTTTGTCAGGTGGCACGATTGCCCCCCTGTCTAGAAAGCGAACAGAGGATTACAGTTTGAAACCACTTAGTGGTGATGTGCTGAAAAGCAGATCTGTCACTTTGTGTTGGTCTGACGTCAGGAATAAGGCATAAAGTACATTTATTTGATTGAAGTAATACGTTGTTTTTTTTCTTCTTTAGTCTGTCAGAAAGCCAATTGACCTTTAAAACTTTGGGGGTTGGTGTGAAGACAGTGTAGCAATTGACCTTTAGTTCAGCCATTGCCACATAAGTAACAAACCTCCTGTCGTATCCCACACAGGAGATTCTTTTACTGGCTTTGTTTCAGTAGTGGCTGGTGAGTGGGTATATATGGATGTATTCAGTGTATTTAGGTATGTAAACATGGTCAAGATGGTCTTGCTGACTTTAGAGTCACCCTTAAAGGTGATTTTAAGTCACTTTGTATGTGTCAGACAGGCTGGTCTGAAGGTTTCAGAAACTGCGGATCTACTGGGATGTTCCCACACAACCGTCTCTATAACAGTAAATTATCCAAAAAAGAGAAAATATCCAGTGAGCAGCAGTTCTGTGGTCAGAATATCTGAGATATCCAATTTTAGGTGAGACAGCATCCAATTCTGGCTCGCCTAAATTGGACAATAGTAGATTGATCAGACCAAACATTTTTCCAATCCTGAGTTCTCCTGTGATGTTTGGGTGCTAGGGTCAGAACTGGGTGTTAACAACTTGAAAGCATGAATTCAGTCTGCATTGTATCCATGATTCAGGTTGATGGTGGTGATGTAATGGTGTGGGGGGTACACTTTGGGCTGGTTAGTACCAAGTGAGCAGATCTGATTATTGGGACTGAGGTTCCTTTTTCCTTACTATAAAGGTACTTCCTTCACTCTAGTTGAATGGCTCCTTTGAAGCAGGCTTTCCAAATACGGTTGGATATAGAGTTAATGTTACAGTCCAATGTATAGAGCTATAATAATATTGCCTCTGAGGTTTGCTTTTCTTTAAACAAGAGAGTATATTTCAGCACAGAATAAAATTTTTACCCTTTGGGGTGCTGGCCAAGGAGAAGCATCCCTCCCAGGCTCCAGTAACAGCTACAGCACACAGCCTCAGCAGGGCTTAAAATAGCACTGTTTGTGCTCAGGCGAGAGGATGCAGTGAGAATGAAAGAGCTGGCTGGGATGGTTACACAAGTGTTCCATTCCTGGATGGGCTCTCACGCCAAGTGCCTGGGACAGGGAGTGTTAACACAGGCTCCTAGACAGGAAGAAGAGTCAACTTTAAACTGCAGTATATATTTATTAAATATGTTTGAAGAAAATAAAATCACAATTCAGCAGACATTCCCATTGCACAAACTTTAAAGCAAAAGTATAATGCTAAATAATTTTCTATTTTTATGCATTTTTAAATGATGCTGCATTTAAAGTCCTAAATTAGAAGAACATAGATTCAGAAACAAAGCTGTAATGGAAACATTAACCTTAAATGTAGGTGCCAGACTCAAAGACTCGCTGCCAGACTTGTTCCCTAGTGCAGAGGAAGGGAGAATATAGAGAGTGCTGAGAACTCAAAGGGGCTTTCTTTGCTTAACCTAGCTATGGATCTGATCAATGAAAAGTATATGTGAATTTTCTTTTAGCCACAACAGTAATTTATGAATCTACACCTGCAGCCTGCGGGATTCGTTACTGATCCGACCAGTAATTGGCCAGGACTAGATTAGATTAGATCAATCCCAATCTCCAAGCTTACAAATGCACAGACTTTGAGATACATTCTTGCATTTACCAAGTGGTCTCAGGGCTGTCACACAGTCAAATCGTCATGTAGACAAGACTCTTAAAAACCCTTTTGGTCCTTTACGCACACTTTGACAGGCTGAAGCCAAATGTTCGACGTTACTTCTAATGTCTAATTGTTGAAAAATATGTGTGATTCTTTCTAATACTGTGTCCCCCTTGAGTTAAACCAGAGGGAACCAGCACAGGAATATAATTGTGCTTCTAATACAAATTACAATAAATTTGACCCAAGCTATCACCTTTTATTAAATAGTCATTTTCTGATTTGCCAGTGCTGGCATTTCAATAACTGCCGACAGCTTCATCAGATCTTCATCTGACTACAGCAAAATAATAAATGATCTAAAGCTTATAGCTTCTGCAGACTTTCAGTTGTCTTATTTTTATCCATTTTCCATCACCAACCTCATGTAAAAGAAGGAGCTTATAAGTGTCTGTCATGTTACCAAGACAAAAAAGAGAAAGTACAGATAAGCTGGACTGTAACTCGACAGAGGATGATAAATTTGAATAAACAATGTGTCTTGAAATATACTCATCAGTTATTGAAATGAATACATAGATCTCCAAATTTCACATTGCACATGTCACTTTTTTGGATTTACATACAGTTTATTGGGATTTGACTGGATTTCAGTGATGCCTTTTTAAAGCCTGCAATTTCCATAATAACCCAGCTGGAAGTCGCAGTTCCGGTTGTGCTGACCCACCATTTGGCAATTGGAAACAATCAATGTTCATTACAAATGGCTGGATCATGGTCTTTGGAATAGGCATGCTATTCAGCAAATAAGTAAATGTGTCTGGGTTTTCCCTGCCTCTTTCCTGTTAAGTGTATGTGGCTGATTTGATCAGACTCCACCACAAAGGCATCTGAAGCAGTTTATATTTAAGTCTTTAAGCTGCGAACTGCAGTAAGGCAGTGTTCAATCATATAATCATTTTATATATATGCAGTATAGTAGCTGATGTTTTTGAGAGGATTTTTTTCAAATAAAAAAAAATTTACTAGTTTTCTTCCACTCATGCCTTTAAAGGAAATATTAGACATCATGAGACTCTGTCTGACGCAAAATCACTCGTCTAAATCTTCTAAATGTTACATTTTTTTATTCATGTTGTTAATCAGACAACATCCTCGCAGACTAACACACTTAACCACACGTACACGATTACAGTCATAAATTGTTACCTAGACATTAAACTAGACACATCAGTAGCTGTTTCTTTGCACATGTCTGTGCGCTCACCTTGTAACACATCGGGCACTATAAGAGGTGACACAGAACTTTTCATCTTTAATCGAAGATACTGACCTTGTTGTCCAGTCTCAGATTTGCAGTGTGATTTGCAAGCTCCTGTTTCTCAGCTGCCTTCTTCAAGGTGACACTGGACGTTTATCAAACTGGGAAGACTGTGTTCCCTTTTTTTTGCAATAAGTTACTAAACTGAATCTACAATGAAGTAAAAGGTGTTACCTATTTTTAAAGAATATGTTGCTGTTAAAGCTTTAGTGTCATTTTTGTCATTTTGTTAGAGGCTGTGGATTTTTGCTTGGTTTTTGACTCCTGTTGGTAAAGCTTGAACATCAGCAGCAGTGGACAATAGGACAGACTAATCTGGGCTGTCACGCAGTGGCCTGGCTCAGGTTCCTTTGAAGGGACACTCAATCCTGGGCTTCAGAGCTCTTTGAGACTAGGGTGTTTGGTTCAGCCTGGAAGAAACTAGATCTGTGGGCAGGGTTAAAACAATGACCTGCAATCAAAACCCCAGACAGAGTGATGTTTGATTGACATCAAAATATTAATCTGCTTGTTCCGCTACGATCATCGCATATTTGAGAGCAATGTTTTTTCTGCAATAAAATATTTGGTTAGTATCTCTGGGCACGCTCTCTGTGGTCGCTTAACCTTCTGTCTGGTTGTCCTGTGTTTGCAGGTGTGGAGCCTGAAAGTAGAGCAGGAAGTGGAGAAGAACAAAGCTCTAACAGAAGCCTTGCAGACTTTGGCAACTGAGAACCACGAGCTCAAGCAATCCTTGAGTAAGAGGCGGAAGTCCTCCAACCTTAGTACCCTCAATGAAGATGACTTCTATGATGCCGTGTCAGGTCAGCAGCCTCTTGGTAGAAGTAATCAATGAGTGTGTGATACAAGTGTTATTTTCCACTGCTCTAAAACATGCTTACCATGAAATGGATTTAGAAATGAGGCAGGTCACGTTGCTTTTTGCAGATTTCTTGTTGTAAATTGCATTTTAAAAGAGTAAAATATATATATATTTTTCTATTATTCTGCTGAAAAACTCAGTATACAGAGTAAAATATACAGTGTACGTTTCAGTACATTGTAGAGTCCTATTTAGCAGCACTTTCCTTTTTTGTTAGATTTTGTGTGAGTCATCAAACTGCAGGCGTCTGGATTTGGACAGATATTTCATAATTGAAGCACCTGAGAACTGACATCTTCTGGTAATTGGATTCATACTTAAATAGCACTTTTCTACTCTATTTGAGTGCTCAGAAAGACTTCTTACTACAAGCCTCATTCACTAATCCACACACACAGGTGAATGTGTGTCTGTGCCTAAGAATTTTATCTATTAGGCTCTACGCCTAATAGATAAAATTCTTAGGCACAGACATTGTTACAAAAATGCCTATGAATTACAACCATCCATCCTGGGTCTTTCCCTAAAATTTCCAAGAGGTTTTAGTCTGGGTTGTGAATTCTTCTGAAGCTACTCCAGCATACCCTGTGCTTTATGCTTTGGGTCATTGTCATGATGATATGTGAATTATCATTCTAGTGTCCGCTCAAGGACCTCTCTGCATCCACCTGCATTCATCGATTAGTCAGTTCTTCCCAAGAAGCACCTCCATAAATTAATGCTGCCACCATTCTGGTTTATTTTAGGTATTCAGTGTGTAGTGTTCACCGTCACTTAGTGCTTGGAGATCAGTTTTTCTTCCGTCAGACTATAAAATCTTTTTCCTCACACTCTTCTAAATGCTGTCTCATGGACAGATGGTCATCCTCTAGAATGTGCAGTGGACTATACACTGCCCTTCTTGCACTTGTTACTTAATTTAGCTGCACAGATGCCTCTAAAAAGTAAAAGAGAGAGAAACCTGGTGGTTACAAATGTTCTCCTGTGGAAACACTGATCATTAGAAATAATTTTACACACTGCCCCTGATCAATACTGTTCCACAGCGTTATTGCAGAGGTCTGCAGAGAGGTCTACATGGCTTGGTTTTCGTCCTGATAGGTAGTGTGATTTGAGGCACCTTTTTATATACACAAGTGTATACTTTTCACAGTTATGTCTGGTCTATTACATTTTTCCATTACAGAAAATAAGATTGCAGACATGTTTAAAGGATAATCAAAACTAACAAGATGCAACTGTGTCACCATGAAGGGCTTTTCCTTTCTTTTTGCTTTACTTTTAGCATTCTGAACTGCCACAGAGCAAAGACTGATGCACTAAAATTGCAATTTTGTTCATGTGCGCCTCTGTTCATATAGAGCATGCTTATTATGCAGTGTTATATTTGCTTCTCCATCCATGTAGGTGGATGAGAAATTCTTTCAGCACATAAGTCAGAATGCAGTACGTGAACGCACAATAAGCACCAATTTCACTCAAGCGTATTCGGCTTCTCTTATTCGTCTTTGCTTTGTGATTCTTGACAGTAATGTCAGTGACAGTGCTTTCTAGGGGGAGGAGTACCATCCCAGTGAACACAGTGCAAACAAATGTTACAGGAAGCGAATCCTTTGTGTGGCCTCTCATTGGAACACAATCCTCAGGTGGGGTTTTGCATGGCAGCAGGGAGGGGGAGTTTGGAGAGGAACTCGAGCACAAGTGCTTATTTGCAGATAGTAAACTGTTGAGGCTTTTTTCTTTTTTTTTTTCATTTCCCGAGCCAGCTACTGGAACCTGTACGTGCAAGCGGTTTGGTATGACCTGGCATCTAACCCTACAGAGTCTGAGTCGGAGCACTCGCTGAGCGGCTTCCTGTCTGTGGCCAGTTACTCCTGCGAAGAGGACGAGGGGAGAGACACCCCCTTTCTCAACACCCTCCGCCGTCCCAGCGCGTACAGGGGGCCTTCCGGAATGTCGGGGGAGGGTAACCATGGCAACCAGCCATCCCAGTGCAATGGAGTTAAGCACAGGTGAGCTGGGACTTGTTTCAGTTGATGATGTCGTGCTTGTTTGCTGGATTAAATGATTGCAAAGAGTGGAAAATACAAAGACTTCCAAGGCTCAGTGCTCGGCATTCGAATTGTTCACTGTTTGCTGTATGCGAGGCTTTGTTGAAGTTGGTGATAACAGGATTCGGTACGGTGTATGTTTACTTTGCCAAATGATGAAAATTTTGTGGATATGATTTGTTTGGTATCTAATGACAGGCTGCAGACCTCAGTCAGCAAGAGGATAGGTCAGTGGACAGAGCTGATGTAATGGGATACCAGCTTTCCACCCTAGGCTGTTTTTTCTCATCAGGTGTTTTTTTTTTTTTTTTTTTCTTTGCTTGCTCGAGCATCCAGTCCACAGAGAATAGCCTGTTTTTGTTTTTCCTGACAGTTCCAACTCTCCAAGCCAACAGTCGTTTCAGTACTCAGTGCGTCTTGCTGTGTTGTCGTGAAGATTTGACACTCTCTCTCATTTCCGTGGATGCTGATTCTGGCTTGGCCTGTCTTCCTCAGTCCAACTAGTGATCCATGAATAATTAAGCATGTGCTGGCTCAGAGTAGAGTTGGAGAAAAGGGCTGCCTGGCTAGCTCTGTGTGCATATGTGTGGGCTCGTATGTGTTGTACATGAAAGATTTATGAGGTGTCTGTTTATTTGAAATTAATTCTGTCATTCAAAGGATGCCCGTCAATGATTGCCTGCAGTCTGGTGTGGTTTTTCTCTATGTTGAGCCATTTTGCCATGAATTCTTTACAAGATTATTATTAAGTTTAAATTAAGTTTATTTAACCAGGACATGCCTTTGAAATCAAAAACTTTTACAAGAGAGAGACCTGGAAAGGAAATAGCTGTAAAAACATCTCAAAAATACAACATAATATACAATAAACAAATTGCAATAATATAAAACCTTAGTAGCCTCTCAAGAAAACCATCCACAGGTCCCCACAGTAATCGATACAGGCATGTTTAAATTTAAGTCTTTCTCTAAATTATTCAATGAAAACACAGTGTTTCAATTATCTGTCAGAACTCCAAATACACCACCTTAATATATTATTACTACCACGGTGTTGTAGCTGCGTTATCTGTTTGTATATGAAATAATGATTTGAAAACTGAGCACAGTGCCAGCTGTAAGATGTTTCTGCTTCAAAGTAGTTAAAGATTCGCTTGTATAGCACGGCACACCTCACTTCCAGGTGGGCTCATGTTTCAGCAACCTCAGCTGACCGGCACAGTGTCCCTTAGATGCATTTTTAACTGTATTTTGGAAATAATCAAAGATAGATGTGAGCATTTTCCTCCACATTTAAAGCTAAACATGTTAAATTTTTAGCACCTCTATAAAAAAAATAATATTCAAGAGCCTTATGTAGATAAAGTATAAAAAGAAATCCATCCATGCTTTAATAAATCTTGAAGCAGAGGCTACTGGAACAAAAAATAGGCCAGGAGTATGGTCTGCCATGCATCACTGCTCTGCTCATCCTACAGATGGAGCAAACCCCCACCCCCCACTCCCCGCTCACTGTTTATTTAGCTGAAGTAATGGCTTTTATTTGTGTGTAGTTGGATCAGCACTCTTTTCATTTTTTTTTTCTTTAAACAAGGACACCATCTGCCTCCAGCTACCTACCTGTAAAAGAGTCCATACTGCAGATGCTGGCAAGACTGCAAGATGAACTCAGTGACCAAGAAAACAAAAACAAGCACATACTTTAATCTAATTTGCATCTTAGCTTTCTTATGTGAAGTTTCCAGACAACTGCATATGCAACAAGAAAAATTAAAGGAAAGCGTATTATAGTCAGCGTGCACACACACACACACACACACACACATGCACAGCTGTACATGCATTCATGGGTATTGCATGAGGTTGAACGGACCAGCTGAAAGCTTACAGGTGTCGGATAACCCTTTTTCCCAAATGGTGGGTCGAGCTAAGTTGTCTGCTCTGACGCTTTTAAATAGTGCAGCTTCGTACACACAGGAGACAGATTTATGTGTTTTTAATGTGTGCTTTACCCAAAACGTGAAGGTTTTAGAATTTAGCTCAGTGCCACATTTTAAAAGAAAAGCTGTTTGGAGTGTGGATGAGGCCAGATTATCTAGCATGAAGCCAGTGTTTGCCTGCTTTGAATTGCACAGCTGAGACAACAAGCGATGTTGTAATTTTCCATATGTTAATAGAGCTGGATCACGTGATACAGGAACTCCTCTCTGTGTTTACCCCTCTTTTTGTTATTCATATTGCTTTCACACAGAACATCTCTACCGGCTCCCATGTTCTCCAGGAACGACGTGAGCATCTGGAGTATCCTGAAAAAATGCATCGGCATGGTGAGAACACATCACTCTGTCCAGCAGATGTTTTGTTTTATTTTCCTTGCTGTGTTTTAATGTAAATATGAGCTTTTATAATGTAGATTGTTGAAATAGAACCAGGATATGATATAAAAAAATTAGGATTTATGAAAAGCGAGGGCTTTTTTTGAAGTTGCTTTTATAAAAAAGGCAAAATGTGAGACAGTATAGTGTAAAAGAAGTGTAGAGGTGGGGTTTGATCATCCTCAGTCTAATCAGCCTCTCTGTGCCACACAGAGAGTTCAGTTCATTTTCCCCCCAAAAAAGAGCTGAAAGCCCTTGACACTTACCCCTTTTTCAAGGGAGACCTGGCCAGAAAAAGCACACCATTACGTGGTTACCAAAATGATCAAATTGGGTATAACAGAAACAGACATGGGATAACAAAAAACAGAGCAAATTGGGACAAACATAAACAAAAACAAAAAAAAAAATAGAAAGCTCAGGTTATGAATAGTAGTGCTAAACTCTTAAGTTACCGAATCATTTTGAGTTTAAACTCTTCCAGGGAGACCAAAAAACAAAAAGCCTTTTTGTGTTCTGAAGGTTTTCCCATAAACTTGACGAATGCTTTTCTACCAAGTACGGAAACAAAATCTCAGTACACAAAAAACATAAAATTCACCGAGTGAATAAAATATACAAGTGCTTTGGTCTCCTTAGGCTTAAGTCTGCTAATAAAGCAGAAACCATATCATGTTTGTCCTAGTAGTCTTTTTTTATCTTCTCTAACTCTTCTTTGCAGGAGTTATCAAAGATTGCCATGCCTGTGGTATTTAATGAGCCTCTGAGCTTCCTCCAGCGGCTAACAGAATACATGGAGCACACCTACCTCATCCACCAGGCGAATGCCACAACAGACTCTGTCGAGAGGATGAAGGTACCATTCTGGCCATATATCCTTTCTTCAGTAAAGAAACCCCCCCAAAACAGATGCATTTTTAATAGTAGTGATGCGTTTAATTATCTGACTGGGATCAAATCACTATCCTCTCATTAAAGTGCTGAACTATTATTAAATGAGTGCAGAGAGGCTGTGGCATCTCGGCACTATCAAAAATTGAGTTAGTTGCCTGTAATTTGATTAACATAAAACAATGCTCCGTGTAGTGTGTTGCAGCATTTGCTGTGTCAGCTGTAGCATCACAGTGGGAGAGGACTGGGAAGCCCTTCAACCCCCTCCTGGGGGAGACCTATGAGCTAATCAGGTAAGGCAGCAGACTCATCAGTATTAGCGCACCTATACACAAATCAGCTTTTGTTTACTGTACATGTGTATTTTTGTTAATGAGCTTTGTCTTGTATCAAACATACACCTGCTTGCCATCAGAGACGATTTGGGCTTTAGGTGGATGTCTGAGCAAGTAAGCCATCACCCTCCGGTTAGTGCCTTTCATGCTGAGGGCCTCAAGGAGGATTTTGTCTTTCATGGTTCCATCTACCCCAAACTCAAGTTTTGGGGGAAGAGCATAGAAGCTGAGCCCAAGGGAGTTATCACGCTGGAGTTACCCAAGTGAGTTCACACTGAAGACTGTTTTATAAATCTGTTCTGATTTATTTTAGTAAGGAATTGTTTTTTTCTCCTTTGCTGAGTGCTTCTTTGTCTCTGTAGATATAACGAAGCCTACACCTGGACAAACCCCACCTGTTGTGTCCACAACATTATCGTCGGTCAGCTTTGGATTGAGCAGTATGGCAGCGTGGAAGTGCTCAATCACAAGTAAAATATTTATTGCAGTGTTCTCCGTATCTGTGAAACACATTTGCATGCACAGAGACTTGGATGTAGGAATATATTTTTCCCTTGCTCTGCAGAGGAATGTTGATCTACTTTATAAACCTTAAGCTTATTGATCATGGAAGCAGAACTGGGACAGTCGCATGAGCAGGTTAATTAATGTTTGAAAGCTTCAGCTCGCAGAGGGAGAAAAGTGAAAGAGAATTGGTAAAGAGGCTGTCATTTGCTTGCAGAACCGGAGAGAGATGCAGCATGACGTTCAAGCCCTGTGGCCTCTTTGGAAAAGAGCTGCATAAAGTTGAAGGATACATCCTAGATAAAAGGTATCTTCATGAGTTATTGCTGTTTAGTAATGCTTGTAAGCAGTAAGTCAATTTGTCATAAAGTGTTTCTTTGTGATTTACTTTATAATGTATATTAAAGTGGCGCAGTTTATATTACACAATGGGAATGTTAGCACTTGGTATTATCTGCACCTAAAGCTGTGATTTATTAATATCTCATCTTCTTATGTTTGCAGCAAAAAGAAGCTCTGTGCAATATATGGCAAATGGACTGAATGCCTTTACACAGTAGACCCTGCGACTTTTGATGCCCACAAAAAGACAGAAAAAAAGAATCCAGACGAAAAAAAGGGCAACAAACAGGTACCACGTTTGACTGCTTTCAAAGGCGCCTTTGTTCCGTCTCCATTGGTTTCCAGAGTTTAGGGCACTGGGCTTGTAGCTTTATTTGTTTTTGATGATCCCCCCCACCCCTTCATACCTTTTCAATATTTCACCCGGTAAACTGCTGAGGCTACAGCCCAAAGTGTTTGTGCTGCATTTTAGAACCAACAAACTCTCCCAGTTCAAATGTGTTAATATTATAAGGTGGATGTAAATGCTTATCTCATAAAGCAAAATGTAATTATTGTTGTATTTGGTCTGTGTCACTTTTTCTATACCTTTATCATTAATGACATGGTGCTGGAACTGCTCATGTTAGCCACCCTGTGAGTGTAGCTGTGCATTGTTACTGTTTAAAGTTCAATTCACGGTGTTTAACTTGTGTTTTATGTACACAGCTTTGTCCATTTTGGTTAGCTCACTATTACCCTTTTTTTAACTACTGGTAGTTTCCATTTTGCACAGGTGACTGAACTCAGCTGCATCTTCCACCTGTAGAGACTGCCCTCTGGTGGTTTGTGCTTTGCAGTGCACACCACCTCAGTACAGCGTTGTCTGTATGAAAACAAAGCAGAGCATGTGTTTTATAGAGAGCATTGAAAAATCATGCTACTGGGACTTTACAGTAATCTAACTGTAGATTAGATATGTAGTCCCCCATAACTGAGTAATCTTGAACAAGTAAGGTCCTGAGTATTTTTATGAATTCCTACAAAGTGCAGTAAACCAGAACCTAAATTTGGTTATTTAGCCTTAAAACGGCTCCATTTGCAGATCCCAGGAATCTTTCATAACTTGTCACAGTTCTATTTATTTGGTCCATTTCAGCTACTTCATGTTGCTGCATGTAATATGTTTAGATCAGGGCTCTGTGGGAACCAACTGGTTGCCGGACTTCTTGTTCTTGTCACTGAAGACAGTTCCTTATGACACTGGGTGAACCTTAAGGGAATTTTCCATGGTGCAGAATGATCTCAGGCATGGGCACTCAGGCAATCAGACACTGTGATTTTTATGCATAAGCCATCATTAAATCCCTGCAAATAACATGGTCTGTGACAATGCTGCACTGTTGCCTGCAGACATTCATCATTAAGGGAGCCCTTTAGCGGCCTGCCTTCTGTTGGGGTCATGTCTAGAGCACCTCCTTTTTGTCTGCAAGTACTGCTTAAAGAGCACATCTGAACAAACTGGACCAGATTGTTCCGGGGTACCAATATTTTATTCTGCCAGCAGCTGGATTTCTTCCAGTTTCACAGGGACACCTTGCTTTCGCTGTTGCACTCAGTTTCTACAGTTGTCTGCTTGGGAGAGAAACATCTTATATTTATGATTAAGCTGTCACTTCTACAGCAACTTTGTCTTTTTAATGATGCTTTCACTATGCAGTTTTTTATCCCAACCCAGCTGTTTCTGTTTCAGTTAATGATTTCAGGTCAACCGACATATCATGTTTTTACATCTAATTCTTCCTGTTACATAATACCTGTTTTGTGTGGCAGAGCAGAATCTGTCGACTGTGTTGTATTTTAGTCTGTTTAACAACGTGGAAGTTTCCTCGTGGATTCATCCATTTCTTAACAGTCTATCCAGTTTGAGATTGAGGAGGGCTAGGAACCTATTACAACTGTCATAGTGTGAGATGCAGGGATCACACCGGACAAGTCAAAGTCTGCCGCAGGGTGCTAGCAGGTTTGAAACCAGAACCTGTGATAACCACAGCACACCCATGTCTCCAACTGATTTGCAAAACGTCGTACCGTGGAGGATATATCGAATAGCTGGCCAAGACAAAAGTTATTATACCATACCATATCATCCTTATTTATAAAACACTTTAAGACAACTACAGCTGACACAAAGTGCTGTACATTAGGACTAAAATACATAGATTGTAAATAAAACAAGTTAAAAAGGTCAAATAAATAAAAGAAAAACTAAAAGAAAGTGTAAAACATCAGAAGTACTTGTGTTTCTCTGCTCTGTACTGTATATGTCTTTCTCTGGGGCCTTAGACCAGTGTCGACGAGGAGCCTGAAGAGACTCCTCCACCTGATACTGAGACTGTGCAGGTCATCCCAGGCAGTGAACTCGTCTGGAAAATAACGCCACGCCCGGAAAACTCATCCAAGGTACAAAAGGAAATAAACGTGACATCGGTCAGATCAGTTTTGAATATTTCGTTTTAAGTTTCTTTCTTGTGTGTATGCGCGTGTTGCAGTTCTACGCGTTTTCGACATTCGCCATGCAGTTAAACGAGCTAGACAAGCGCATGGAGGGCGTCATGCCTCCCACAGACAGTCGCCTCAGACCTGACATTCGCGCCATGGAGAGGGGAGACATAGGTACAGTGTGTGATCTTGATTTCCTATGCTGAGCCCGCTGAATGTAATCTGTGGTGGTATTCAGTTTTCTGTATCCACGGCTGTTAGATCTGGCAAGTGCTGAGAAGAAGAGACTTGAGGAAAAACAGAGGATGGCCCGGAAGAATCGCACCAAATCAACAGAGGAATGGAAAGTGAGGTTAGTCAATGAGAAATTCAATTTAAATCGATTGTGGGTGGGCATTCAGTGATTGCCTCCACGTTGTCTTCTGCTATTAACTGTGCATTTCACTTATTATAATTGAAAAGGAACGCTGCACTTGGCCCAAGGTTTGAAGCTGCGCTTTTTCTGAGTGTTATTTTTCTCTCGTGTGAAGTGCTGCACTACACTACACCACACCACACTCCTCAGGACAAAAAAACCTGCATGTTTTTGTTGCTTCCCTTGGTGTGTGTGTGTTTTCAGACTATGTCACATAAAGAGTTTGGTGTATAATACTGTTCAGCTTTTTAAAGTTGTACAACACGGATGAAGCCTTGCCATCCACTTGTCTTTACTTGGTGTGTGTGTTATATGTGTCATTCTCGTGTGTATTTATTTAATCCTTTTGTTATTTCCAAGTGCTGTGCTCATACTAAATCTTCTCGCTGTTCAGGTGGTTTCAACAAGGACCCAACCCACACAACAAAGCTCAGGACTGGCTCTACTTGAAAGGCTACTGGGACAGGAATTACTCTCAGCTGCCTGACATTTACTAATAAGTTAAAAAACAAAACAAAACTACATGCATTCATACTGTACAGATTTCTCACCTTTGGACTTCATCTGCTATACTGGGGGTCATAAGCAACTATGTAATAGAGTATAGAACAACAACTAATGGTGGTGTTCGGTTTGAACCCAGAGACATATAATCCTCAGTCGGTCTGTGTGAGTAATAAAGCACAATACTTTGTTTCGCTTATTTATTGTGGTTCTTGTTGACCACTTAAGATACTGGCATGTTCTAAAAAAAAATCTAGAATGTATTTTTAGAAATATTTCGTGTTAGATAGACGGACTGTTTAAATAGCAAGCTGAGCTCTACTGTCTGTAGTTTTTCCATAATTCATATTTGGTCATGAAAACATTTTCCTCATTAGCTTCAGCATCGAGAGGAGTGACGATTCTTAAGATCACCTTTGGCTACGATTGACACTTGTGCACACATACTGTTATGCAGTGCGAAGTATTAAAATAGGTCATTTTGGTATATCGGCCTCTGTTTTCACTTCCTGTTATGAGTGCTGCAGATATTTAGTGATTAACTGAATGTGTTACATATTTGCCTAGTTTCTAGGCCTCTACAGTCAAGTGAAACTGTGTGTGTGTAGCCATTTCTAACAGTGTATAAGAAAGATGGCCAGAAATATGACAATAAGACTTGTGTTTGAATATCTGATGAAATAAACCCTATACTATGTACTGTATAGACGTGTATAGCAATTAACAGCATTGCGTAAGTCTACCTGATTCTGTAAACATAACTTTTTTTCCTAACTATACTAAAGCAGGGACGTTGGTTCTTCAATTATGGATTTGTGTGCGAGTGTGTTTGTGTAAAAGTCTTGATATAGATTAGAATAACTGGTGATCGTCTTAGTACTGTGTGCACTGATATAACTGAAATCCAACTCTCAAACGCATGTGCATCACTACAACTATGCAAGCCTTACCTCCTTTACAGTTAAGCACTGAATATTCATTTACTCATGTAACAATAGCTGCTACATGTATACATTTTAGATGTGTTGTCACTCGTTTGGTTATTTAAACAGAATTTCTATTGTTGCTAAATAAAAGCTTAATGTAAACTTGACGTTGTGGTTTTGTTTTGTGGGTTTTTCCATTAAAAAAAAAAAAAATTCTTGTGTACATGGTTATGGTCATGAATGTTACATTTGCTATGACTGAATCAGCAAAAAAATAAGATAATAATAATAAAAAAATAAGTTCTCTTCTATTCTATTCTCTTGTTTCATAAAGCAGTACAACAAATATAAAGTACACGGTAAATGAATCTACTACTCTCCAAGAAAATAGAGCATGTTTGGCATGTTTCCATTTGACAGCTGAAACAAAAGTTGATCTTTTTAGCAGAAAGATCTAAATATGTTTAGAGGGGCAGAAGACAGTGCACACCGTCACCAAAATGGGAACCGTGAAACCTAGTATAAAGGGGGAATCATGGTTTAGCATTGCTTTGCTACCTCAGGTACAAGACACCCTGTCATCAAGGAACAATGAATTAAAACAGGTAATAAGTATTAGCCCTGTTACAGGCTGGTGATCTGTCCAGGATGTACACTGCCTATGTGCCTGTGACAGCTGGGATAGGCCCAAGCTCCCCTGTGACCCTGAATTTAACAACCAGAAGAAGGATGTAATAACAATATCATCATAGTTCAGAAGTTCTGTAATACAGGATAAACGAAAAAAAATAGCAAAAAACAAGAAAACAATAGAATAAGAAAAAAATGTCAATTTTCCATGATCTGAAGGAAAATGAAGGCATCTGAAGCAGTTTGAGGAGGAACGATAAAACGGTTCCTCCTCATTGTCTGTGCCTCATAAGCCACTACAGGAAAGGACTGAGGCCCGTCATGATTACTTAGATGACTAAAGAAGTACAAATTCTGTTGGTGAAGAAATGTATTTGTCACCTTTAAGCTATGACACTTAAACAGTCAACGAAAACAGATATTCAGTTTTACAATGTTCTTTTTATTATAACAAATATACAGGAAAAACTTTGCAGCAGAAAGGAGCGTTTAAGCCGCTCAAAGTGGCACATTTATTAAAACCTTTACGCAAGACATATTTACACTGATAAAAATGACTGCCTAAAAAGGGACTGTGCTCTAAAAACACAAAAACAAAAGATTAATACACTGCCTATAGATTAGCTTTACAAATGTCAAAGTCAACAACCAACACTGAAGTGGAAATATTGGCTTCTTAAAGACATTTTCAGAGTCATTTCTTGTAATTGCTTTGATGCTTAATACTTGATATGTGCCATAACAGAATCTGAAGAAACATTTCCTCCATGGAAGCAATAATGCCTAAGATCTTACAAAATAAATCTACGGGTTTTCATTCAATTCAACAGGCATCTAGTTTTAAAACAAACCCTGAAGACAAAAACAAACATTAGTGTATTGTGCCGTACAGTAACAGATCGATAACACCACTTGTACCTGTTTTCTCGTGAAATATTCATGTTTGTGTTCTAAATGATGCACTGGCTCAGAATCTTATGAGTATAAAGAAATTATTTTAAAGTGAAAATATCTATACTCATTATTGTGCCTTTTTCAAAGACATTATTACAGATTAAACTTCAAGGCTGGGCAGAGGCCGTCATAGAGGCGAGAGCTGAATGAATACGAACGTGGAGTCGGTTCTCAAAGTCATAGCCAGCGTAGTCCTCCTGCACAGAAAACCAAATGAAAATGAATTTTATGTTGGTCGTGCTCTGCCCTCTAACAACCTCTGCAGTCAGCACAGACAGATCAATGAACATGCTGACCAATCAGGTAAGAAAAACAGAGACCCCAGTGCTTGGCTCCTCCTGTGCTCCTCTCAGACACCGTGTATCTGCTCAGTCACGCAGAGACGGCTGTTACGGCTAATAGAGTGAGATCTGTGCTCATTCAGTGTCAGCCACCAATCAACTAACAAAGTTAATGCTAATGCAAGCGAGATACTTACAACACTGCTCTGCAGGGCGAGACTGCATCAGGCATTCACACCATTTAAATCCATTCCTTATACAGAGTCTTGGCTACAGTGTTGGCAAACTTTAGGTCAATACAAAGCCAGTGTACTCAGCTCACTAAGTTCAAGCAGCACTGGCCCTCCAATAGACATCCTGTCACCTGATCAGACAGTGAGTGTCTTAATCTGATATAGAGCGATGAGTCAGAATGAAAACATCCTGAAGACTTGATTAGTTTTATATAGAAAGCTTTGACCCGCAGCAGAAATCAGACGAAATCCAAACACTACTAATTACTTTTAATTAATCAAATAAGGCAGGACTTGTTACCAACTACTTCAAGTAGTAACAAGATCACTCATAGTGCAACTCGCCCCAAAGACCACGGGCTACACTAAAAACTCTGATATTTTATGAGGTTTTTATTAAAACAAGCTGACATCAGCCTGTTTTCATTACGATATGATAATGTCAGCCTGTTACGGCATCACTGTGACATCACAAGCTCTCTTCATGACCTTTCATATGACATATTACATTTGATATGGTATCTTAAAATGTTTTTCAAGACCAACTTTCACCTTGGGCGCCAATAATGAAGGTCAAGGGGAAATGCTTAGCCGACATGGGTGCTCATGTCCTCCAATGCCCAGTATGTTGTTGTGAAGTTTGAAGACGATCAATAAAAAAAAAAATTGTGGTTAATATAAACTTTGTACTGATTTTCACATATGGTGCGACCTTGATCTTAACCTGATTTTCACCTAAATTAAATCAGCTCGAGCTGTTGGTAACTGTCATCACACAAAACTTGAAAATGATTGTAAACGACCACAGCAGACCCGATGGCATTTTACTGCTTTTCAACATCTTTTATTGAGGCACACTATTTACACACAACGGCCGCAGCTGTTCCGCTGCCAGCCGTACTCACATCAACACCGCCTCTCCAACCACAGGACCCAGTACAACATTTAAGTCGGCGGGGCATGATTGTGGATGCTGTGCAGGTGCGTACGCCTTCCCTGTACGGCACCGCAGGCCACGCCCCCCACAACGATATCTTAAAAACAGTGGAAGCTAGACTGCTAACAAATAGACAGAAAAACAGGACATAGTACCTCCTTTCAGGGCAGAGAATAAATAAGTAATATTACTGTACCTTGGCCTGAAGCATTAGCATTCGGCCCTTCCCCGCAGACTAGAAAAAAAAAGAAAAAAGAAAGAAATATTTAGATAGTGTAACTCCTCCAGGACTTTGGCCAAGACAGAGCGTCTAACTATCACACATACACACACAACAACAACTTGCCTCTGGGGAATTCAGCAGCACACAGGCCAGTTCATAGCAAGAGTAGGGCTGCACATAAGAGTTGCTCAGACGCCCCCCCTCATCCCTTGCAGCCAGCTGAAAATACTGTTTCAAAAAAAAAAAAAGTCATGATACAAAACAAACATTGATTATTGTGTTGTGTAAGTGCATGGACAAACTTTGAAAATCCTTTAAGTGCAGCCGGCGAGGGCCGTGCTTCATGCTGTGTATCAATTTTCCAACCGATGCAAATTGCATAATTAATTTAACACAAGAGTACCTGAATGGCATCTTTGGTATTATGTAGACATTTGCTTATGGCACCAAGAAGGAGGTTTTTCAGGCCTGCACACGAGGCGTCGTCAATCCCCTGTAACACTAAAGGACAAATCAAAATTACAAACACTTGCATTATTGCACATAATACAAGCGAGATATTATTTTGGAATGCATTACCTTGGGCCATCGTCTGCAGCTTGGCATTGGAGCAATTGGGCAGAGCTTTCCACAGATACAGAATCTCAATCACTGATAGGATGCAGAGTTCTTTGGATATACTGGAGCTCTTTAGCTTCTCAGACTGATTGAAAAACAAAAGTGCATATTCACATCAGTGGCATTCTTAGCACCATAATATTCCTACAGGAAACAAACTGGTTACACACTCACCCTTTTCGTGGAAAACATTTCTATCTGATTATTCTTGCGTTTGAAAAGTTTTTGAACGTCCTTGAAAACAGCAACGGCTCCTTCCAGATCACCAGTGGCTCCTTGGCACACTGCACCACACAACATACAATATGGATTAGCATCCACTACCGAGCTTACAAAATACCCTGAAAGCATTACGGCTCTGTGCTGTAATTACCTCCAGTTAAATAGGCGTAATAGCACTGGGACCAGCGAGATTCAGTCGCCAATCTGTCAAATGCTCTGTAGGCTTCTCTGTAGTTCAGTTCGATCATGCTGCACCAGCCTAAAACAATCAATCAGAAATGATGTTGCATACTAATACCGAGTGAGGCGTATTTGAAATATGAGAGCCGGGCAGTACCTATTTCATATAAACAAACGTGCTGAATCTCCCTTTGGTCAGAGGCCAGATCCAAGGCACTACTGAAGGACGTCAAGGCACTACTGATCTCGCACTACAGAGGGAAACTTTGTAGTATGAGTTACAGTGAGACAATACTGAGCTTCTCCAAGTTAGAAGACTACGTCACATGGCAAAAGATAACAAGGTTTAGTATTCACATGTCTTTACCTCAAGGCGTTGAACTCTGCCTTTGAAAAACATGAAGAGGGAGGAGTTGGGATAGATTGCCTCTCTTTGTTTAAGAATGTATTTGGCTTCCATTAGGCCTGACTGTGTGTCTGTGCCATCCAGAGCAAAGAAGGGCAGCACTACTGTGTGGTACCACAACAGAGCCAAGCTGTAAGAAAAGCACAGAGACTGTAATGAGAGGGAATATAGCAAATTTCTAATTTATGATAATGACACACAAAAAAACCAGCACAATGTGTTGTGCTTTTTAAGAAACTGAGGAAATACGATTCACAGCATTTTACAGTAATATTGCATAGTGTGGTTATATTACAGATTTGTTAACTTGGCAGACATGACCAAATTCCCACACACTTGATTTTAATTAAAGGCTTGATTACAAACATGGTTCCCAAGGCACCCAAGGACTAAAAACCAATTTCAAACAATTCAGTATGAAGCAGGATTTGGAAAATTGTGCTACAGGGACCTGAGTCAGTCAATTATTACAGCTGTTCACACTGGGATCTCTTTTTTTTCCCTCCTTCTTTCCTCTACAAATTATGCTTTCATTATTTTATTACAATGCACACAACTGTTTAAGTTACAAAACAGGATACGGATATGCAAACATACTCACTCACGTAGCTAAGGGGGCCTTCATGTCCTTACTTTCACTAGCGTAAGTGAGTGCTGACAGGCCCTGATGGCGGTCTCCGGGAAAGCCCAGCAGATTGACGATCTTCAGTAGGTGCGGTGGCACCATCGATATACAGAGGTGGAAAAGACCATAACCAAAACTGACTGAACCTTTCAGCCGATCCAGAGCCTCGGGGCTGATGCCATCCAGTCTCTGTGATGGACTCGACCCAGGTGAGGGAGAGCGACTGTGGTGGGACAGAGCAGAGCCGGACGATGAAGACGGCGTCGCTTGCTGTTCAGAGCCCCTCCTCCTGCTGCCTTCTTGTAGACGTGTGATGTCGTTGTAACATTTGTTGTACATCTTCCAAGCTTTACGGAGGATCCAGCCTCCTTTGATATATGCTGTCAGAGGATTGAAGCTCAGATCAGAGAAACGTCCTTTACTATAACCTCTTTGTATTTAACACATCAAATATAAGGTGGATGACAAATTAAAGGAAAAGCTATCACAGCTATCAGAGGCCAGTGTCAGGAAGGCTAGAGCACTTGAAAACCACTCTTCTAAAAGATACTTCCCTCATGTGGTGTTTCAGTGATGGTGCTGAAGAGTGCTGGCCCAAAATCTCTCATAGCTATTGAGATCTAGTGACTCCTTGTATCCCTGCAACAGGGGCTACCTGGGAGAGACCACCTCCATCACAATAAAAATTCCATAACAGCTTTGTACTGATTTCAAGTGACACTTCCCTCTAAAGGGACAAGTGGATCCATACCAGCAAAAAGCCTCCCACAGCATAAAAGACACAGGTTTTGTTTTTTTCCTTTAATTTGTCACCCACCTATAGGTGATACATGTGGAGTGTCTCACTGTCAACCAACAAATACCAAAGGTTCCCTTACATGACAGCTCTTGTTTGATAAAAGATAGAACCGCCAGGTAAACCTGGCAGTCTGCAATGATGATCTGCCTCTGGAGTCGGTCCACTGCAGCCACCCCTGACCTCTGAGAGTCCATCTGCCCACACAAACACCCCACATTTACAGGCTGATGACAGACAGGCATGCAGGAGAGCTAACAAGCACATGTGGGCGTTACAGGCCCAACATGAAATGCTTGTTTTGAGACAAACGCGCTCGCTATATAATGATGTACAATACAGGCAGTTTAATCAAGTATTTACTCACATTGCGCTTGATCTTGCTTTTAATGGTCTCAATGACGCCCATGTTTTCACTCTCACACAGTCTCTCTGTAGCCTTGAGGTCCTGAAAAGCCATTTGCATTTTCTCCTCTTCAAAAGTCATCATGGCATTCTATAAAAGGGAAACCGGATAAAAGTAATCAATTGCTTACATGTGGTTCAAGAAAAATCGCTTATGCTGAACACTCGACAGTGGAGTCAGAAAAAGAAACAAGAAAACTAAATCTAATCGTTCCAAATTGACAGATTTTGTACAAATTACACATACAATGAATGAACAAAACAGGTAGAAGATAAAGGATATGCACTATTGCTAAACTAAATCTCTTTTTTTTTAACATAAAGAGGCAATTGAATAATTGATTGCCAAATTTTGGGATTTTCCCATATAGTAAGCACATTTAATTTATAAAGTTACTTATGAATCATTATTTTTAATTGGTCAAGCTACTAATGAAGTACAATTATACACCAGAAACTCTGTAATTATTCTAGCACTACACCCCAGCTGCCAACTTTTTGCTTCGACTGAAACAAAGATCTCTGTGTTACTTGGACTGCAGTAACACTGCTGTCCTTTTCCACTTGTCAAAGCTTTTGTTGGGAATTTCATTTTTCACATGCTGAGGTGCCTGGCAACTCGTAAGGGCTTTTGCTCTCTGATTTCTCCCAGTAAAAGATGAGTAGACATCGTGGTGATGTGCTCTCCAAGTGTAACCTTTCTCTCTTTGCCCTTTAAGGGTCAATCTCACAGAAGTCCTCTGGAGTCAATAATGACTTGTTAAAAAATATCACTGTACTTCAGATGTTACCAGCTGACCAGGAAGTGGAAAGTATTAAAGTAAATAGTAGCTCTTCTATCAGCTCCTTTTTGCAAAGATAAATAAGCCTCATGTCATGTTAACATAATATTACAATAACATGAATAGATGGGAATAGGAGCTTCAACACATGCAATCATCATGCAGAGAAAACAAAGCACATTAAATTAACAACTTCATTTGTAGCTGTTCCCTACATTGTAGATGGGTGACTTTAAACAAAAAGGGTATAAGGCTATAAATGATGAATACATTATATGCTTTTTGCATCTTTCATCGCTATGACAGTTATGTCATACGCACAGAGCAGTGATGTGAAAGAATAACTCCCAAACGCATTAAAAATAAAACTAAAACTTTGAAAATATAACTAAAAACAAACAAAGATACTTGTGTTTAAATACAGGCAGTGAAACAGTACAGTAACAGTACAGCAATTAAGTATTTGTACTTTGTGACATCCCTCCCACTGCTGACCCAGCATGTGTATGATGCCATCCAATCATGACAGCAGACACTTGCAAAGTTTAGAACAAAGTGTCAAACTCAGCTACATTCGTAGCTGGGGAAAAAAAAAAAAAATGCTGATCAAAAATAATTTAGAAATTTCTTTGCAAAACATAAGACCTTGCTTAAAAGGACTTAAAGGGAACACAAGGGAACTTCCATAAGCCTCACAATGAAACCAAAAGCTCCCAATTTACAAAAATCTTCGAGAAGTTTGGCCACAAACCAAAATAGCAGCGAGCTGCTTTTCCACTCACCAGAAAACTCACAAAACTGGCACCGAAACTCATCAAAGGACTGTGGTTCCTGAAAGAAAGTAAAAAAAAAAACAAACATAAAAAACAACCCAAACATATGTGAGAAGTTAGAAAAAAAATCACATTGTGTGAAGAGATTGACAGTGTAAAGTTCACTGGAGAAACAGCGAAAAGTATGTGGCCTGTTTCATGCATCAATAATGCCAATGTATTAGGGCTACTGTAGGTTAGAAAAACACTAATACTAATGAAAAATTAATTCATGAAAAAAAAACAAGATATTTTCCAACATTAAAATGGTAAATAAAAAAGTCACATTTGATAAAAACAGCTGAGAAATTCTGAGATTAAAGTTTAATAGTTTGTTTTTGTTTTTGTTTTACATCAAGGAACCAAATTGAGTTTACTAGACAGGACCAGCGTCACTATATTAATCTTTATTTCTGTAAACATATACACTGTATGGACAATAATACTGGGTCAACTACATATTATTCCTACGGGAGCTGTCAGCCATGGAAGCCCAAACCATCAAGCTCCCAGGACACAGTTTTTAGGCTGATGTTAATGCCAGAGCAGGTTTGGAGCTCTGCAGTTATTGAGTCAGCAGTGTTGGCCACTTTAATGCATTATGTGCCTCAGCACTCAGCGACCCCACTCTGTAACTTTACATCATCTGCAATGCTGTGGTTCCTAAATGCTTCCACTTCACAATAATACCACTTACAGCTGATTGTGGAGTAGCTAGGAGGGAAGAGATTTCACAAACTGACTTGTTGCAATGGTGTATCCTGTTGAACTACCACTGACTACCATTCACTTAAGCTCTTCAGAAAAACGATCCATGAATAACCCATTTTTTTCACAAAAAGCAGACTGCATGCTGTTGCCTTTAAATATGCAGAAACTCAGATTAGACTTTCTTTTCTTTGACTATTACCCTCTACCCCTAATTGGCAATGTTTAGCCTCACCCTCATAACTAACACACTTTAAGATGCCCTTCATCTGAAATTCTCTGAGGGCATCAAAATAATCACAACAAAGGTGCTCATAATAAACTGTTACACACTATTAATACAGCTTTACAACTGTCATAAGCCAGCCAATGCAAAACTTATCAACTAACTTTCTCTTGATGAATTAAGACATTCAGAAATTTCTACCCTATAGTCAAAACATATACCCTGTCACAACTGACACGATTTTATAGCTACTAGTCATATTAATAATCGTTAAGAGCTACACAGACCTACATTTTTTAGACAGACATTCAATATTAGAACACTTCACATATTAATTTATTTTCAAAACTTGCATCATTTACAGAAATCAAAGGTCATTTTTAGGTTCTTCATCTGTAGCTGTGTGGTCATTTTGGTGAGATAACTGAATTTCAGCAGCCTTATATTTCACTTTGAAGACAAGAGGCACCATGTGTCAGTCAAATTACGGCAAAACGTTTCAAATAATTGTGGAAAATTGACTTGGTACAGGTATCCCTGTGTAATTGTGATGGGGATTTCATTTATAATGGAACCACCTCCACACATAAGTGCAACATACTATACAAACGTAATAGTACCAGGGGAGCTTTAACAGAAACTCGTACATACTGCCAGTAAAAGCTCATTCTCAGACAGCTGTGTTTGTGTTTTTCACTTCCCTCCATCGTTTTGCTGATCCAGTCAAAACAGGATGACACCTAGAGCTTAATGCAATTAGCAGGCGAGGTGACATTTACGCTTTCCCCAGGGGTCAGGAAGCATAGGAGCTGCCCTTTCATGACATAAGCATTCAAGTTGAAATCAAAGGCTGAAGCATGTGTATACTGTATAGTCCTGCAAGGACGTGCACAGTTCAGGAGCAGGGATTCCCAACACTTATAACTTGTGACCTCTTTTAATGAATGCAAAATGCAAAAGGAAAGGTTATGTACCAGTTTTCTCGCATGCCTACTGATTATTTGGCTGAGATGGGTGCTACAGGACTAAGAGAATAATTCACCAGTTTAATGCTTGCATTTAGATCCTAAATGACATCAAACACATTGCTTTCCAGAGCAAGGCAAGACATCTCCAGCCATCCAATGATTGGTATGTGTAAAAATATATAAACCTAGACCTCTACAGGTGATACAATGGATATTTTAATATTCCACATTCACCTAATGGCAGTGACCTCTTCATGTATGCTTTCTGGATCAAAACACCAAACGAGAGACCATCTCAGAAACCTGGTTACCTTATCTGGACACATTGTTGTTGTTGTTTTCCTTTAATATGTCACTCATCTGTAGATGTGAGGAACTAGCTGGGCCATGTTGACATATTTCACAAGAAGGCTTACAAAGTAACTCAAAGCCAGACAGCGGTATGACAGGAATGACAACCTGTTAAGCAAGCACTTCTTTGGGTTTTTTAAACATTTATGAGGACTGTCACCAAATCTAATGATGTGCACATATGTCACATATTGTGGTTGTGGATATTTGCTCAGGGTTTTTAAACAACACTAATTCTGCTTGTGATCAGATCATATGGTTCTCCACCAGACAAGCGTGACACGGGTGGTGGGTTTTTTTTCTCCTGTTTTTGTTTTTTTAAAGCTTAGACCACACGCCTTGATGCCTTCAGTTCTAATTGTATTGGTCAATCACAAGTTTGGGAACATTAGCTACACCTGCCATAACATTTAACACAAGCATACGCCTCTGTTTTGTTTTTACATTCAGGAAGAGAAATCACACAGACCTGTATGTTCTGAAGAGCTCGTCGCTCTCTTTGAATCCATTGTTGAGCAGCATGTTGATTCCCTTCAGAGCCAGCTCTGCGTCGTTTATACTGTCCGTCTCCTCCTCCACGCTCGCCGGGGCTGGCTCCTTTGCGTCCGCCATTAAGACACCCGATATCGGAGGTGAGGAACTGAACGCGACCGGAGAGAGGCAGGTAGGGCGGTATAGCTGGTTAGTTTACTTACACTCAGAGAAGTCTCAACCGGTGGCGCAGTTTGGAGCAAATGCTGGCATATTTACGTTCGTATAACAATCCGCTATTTCACATAACTAACCGTTACAACAGAAAGTGAAGCTAACCAGTGTCCCGCCAGCTGGGCGGCGGTACTCTGTATCTGCCTCCTGACCGCTGGTTTGTGTGTGAGCACAGGAAACGTGCTGCCTTCATGTGCTATCGTTAAAAAAAATTTTAGCAGAAGAACAGAACTAGATGAAGAAAAAGAACAGCTCATTCCTCTTATTGAATACATTCATGCAAACAGAGGTGAAAACAGTTAAACAAGCCACAAACAGAAAGGGTTTATTTGTGTTAAATTATTTATCAACACATCTGTTCCTGCGTTTATGATGCTACGACCTTTCCATTTTTGCCCATCAGGAAGATTGTATGTAATGTTTATGTATTTTTTTTTTAACTTGCAGCCACACTGTAATGTTAGTTTCCTTTCCGTTATGTTCTCAGGCAATGGTGAATCATCAGCACTAAGCGTAACCTTGCGCAATTTATTTGTCATTTCTGAGGGAAAAGAACGACCCTGAAGGCAGCATCGGAGTGGGCGTGGTCTTTAGCTAAACTGTAGAGGTGAGGAGTCCATACATTTTTTGACATTTTTGACTAATTACCAGTGGTTACCAATGGCAATAATGGATATTTTCTCAACTTTGCATTTTATTTAACACATTTAACAGATATATCCCTAACAGGGTTTTTTTTTTTTACATTTTCAAATCTTATGCTAGACCTAATGCTTTTCTAACACAAAGTATGATACTTGCAGGAAAACTTCCTTACTTTTACCACATCTTCCCCAAAAAATTCTCATTTCCTCTAAAGCAATACTGAGGACAAGACGTCAATGTGAGCTCTTACTCTAACACTATGTGAATTTTATATGGGCCATAAAAGTGCACATTTTTTTTTTGTTTCATATTTTAACACATCACATATGAATCAAAGTATCCTAAATGCTATATAATTTACTAATATTAAAATGAGCTATAGTTACAAAAGAAATAGACTCACCGCACTGTGCAAAGGTCTTGACGGGACCTTCTGGTCTTTACATTTTGCTACGAAAATGGGAAATAGGACTTTGAAACATGTACAAACATACATGGAACTACAGTATCCAAGGCAAAACCAGAGTTTGTATAACTCTAATGAGCTTTTGCAACAGGCTGCTGATACAAAAGTGCTTAAACATACAGTTTAAAATTGATTCTTTTCTAAGTTGTCTATTATATGTAGGCTCAACACCAGTTCATCCCTTAATTTAAAAAACTACTAGAAAGTCTGGCTGCTTGGAAGCAAAACATAAAGAAATGAGGGGTGGCTCGAGACATTTGCACAGCACTGTACATTAATTGTTTAGTATGAACCATAACGAGTGGAAATTAACAGTTCCCAAGCTGTTTCCTTGATCAAAAGTCCATTATTTATTTATGGCACTGACAGGTATTCATAAAGAATATTAATCAGACAGGTTACATAATGGCTTACAAATCAGTTGCCACAAGACAGGAATGCATGTACAGTGTGTCCAATTTAATATGAATTTTACATCATATTGAGATATAATGTTATTGAAAGTCTGGCATAAATGCACAATTTAGAAAAGTAAACACCTTTTTTGTGAATATAAGTACCTAAAAATACTTTTTCTGTCATTACTTTTGCAATGGTCCCAAACACGACTGACCAAACTTATTCTAATGGTATCTAGGTATATTGGCTATTTAACTGATAGAAACAAAATTTAGTACATGCTGTTATCTGGCGTAACTACTGTAAGATATACATCCATATTCTCATGCAAAGGGAATGCAAAATGGAAAATCACATCAGAACAGTAATACAACACTGGGGGAGAAAAACATGTGCAAAGAGTCCATGTCTCTTAAGCCAGTTAAAATGCAGAATTCTGCATGCTGGCATGTGGATATGAATACACAATAGCTTAGCAACTCCTGAAATGTCATTGAATTGAGAATCATGGGTGTAAACATCATTTTTCTTAGTATAAGCTTTTGAGTCCAACAAGCAAACCAAAAGTACATTTGTTAATAATCTTGATCTCTTTCGCAGCACCAAAGGCAATACTTGTTTTCTGAAAGTGCTGGGCTGACTGTAACGCAGCACTGACCACTTACAAGCATATTCAGTAGCATTTGATAATCAGTAGAGACTGAATAGACCAACAAAGTAGAGTTTATTGCAGCCGTCAAAATATGCATTTGTAATTGGTGAGGCAATACACGACTTTACACTAAATAAATATAGACATGTTTAACTTAACAGCAAACATTATGAACCTGTAAGCTGCTGCTCATATATTTATTTTTCACATACATTCATCCAAACACACTCACGCTGAAACGCAATCGTCTTACACACACACTCTTACATGCTAACACATTCTCTGTCATGGTAACAGATTGCACATAGCTGGTGGTGGACATGGTCCCAGGGTTTGTTTACTGATGGTTTGAGGAGATCTTTATGTTCAGCCTGGACACTCCTTGAGGTTGACTGGACCAAACACGCTTGACGGCCTTTCGAAGGAGACCAATTCACCGTTGATCCCCATGTCCTGGATGCATCCAACAAAGGAGGATGTGACAGGAAGCCTCTGCTGTGTTAAGATCGCTGCGGCAGAAAGGGACAGGTGAGTGATTTTATTGTTTCAGTCTATTTTATTTTAAGCTTTAACCTAAAGACTATAGCTAAAGTGTTTTTTAAAGAAAAATGTAAGTTTTATTAAGGGGATAGACAGTAAATCTCTTGATTTGTCTTGACAAATCTCTTGGTGTGTATTGTATCTCCAATATGACTTTTTTTGTATATCTACCATATCAAAAATTCATCTTCCATCTATCTGCCAATCAGCTGGCAGCAACTCAATTGCATTTAGACATGTAGACATGGTCAAGAGCATCTCAGAACTTGGATGTCAGAAGTTCCAGAAAAAGCCAGGAAAAACAGGATTTGTTTTGGTTCTTAGCAAGGTAGAGCCATTCAGATATCACTAGCAATACAGCACAATACTTATTTTTATGTGCTTTAAAAACACATTTATGGATAGAGCTTGATCTATGCCCTGCATCTTATTTAGTGAGTTAAAAATACACAACAGTGGCAGAACAAATTAAAAGTTTACAGTTTTACTACTGTTTACATTCAGTGCCACCATGTTGGATAACTCATGGTATGTTGGTCAGCTCCAAATTTTTTGAGTGGAAAATCCGAATTGAGGGGCATTCTATGAAAAATTTTCGACTGAGAACTCAGGAAATAGCATTTATCCTGGGATCAAAATTGCAAGGTGAAAGGTGAATCACCAAGAAAGGTGATTTAAGTGACTTTGAAAATGGCATTATTGTTGGCACCAGATGGGCTAATCTGAGTTTTTCAGAAACTGCTGATCTACTGGGATTTTCTCACACAGTCCTCTCTGGAGTTTACAGAGAAAGAAAAAAGAGAAAATATCCACAGGTCAATAAGAACTGCACTGGCTGTCCACTGAAAGGCAGAAGCTACAAGAAGGCACTGCACGTCGAACCTTGAAACAGAAGGTTTACAGCAGGTGCTGCTGCAGTCAGCAGGCTACACTTCACATGGACTCACTAAAACTGAACAACAGAAGATTGGAAAAATGTTGCTTTGTCTGATGAGTCTCGATTACTGCTACGGCATTTGGATGGTAGGGTCAGAATTTGGCATAAACAACATAAAAGCATGGATTTGTCCTGCCTTGTATCAGCGGTTCTGGCAACAGCAATGGTGTTGTAATGGTGTGGGGGGTATTTTTCTAGAACACTAGTAACAACTTAGCATCATTTAAACACCACAACCTGCTTGAGTATTGTTCCCTGACCATGTTCATCTCTTTATGACCACAATGTACCCATCTTCTGATGCTGCTTCCAGCAGGATAGCATAACATGTCACAAAGCCAAAATAATCTCAAACTGGTTTCTTGAACATGACAGTGTTCTGTATTGAAAAGACTTCTCCAGATAATAAATGATCTAATCTAATAGAGCATCTTTGGGATGTTGCAGAACTGGAGATTGACATCATAGATGTGCAACTGAAAGATTTGCAGCTACTGTGTGATGCTGTCATGGCAGTATGGGTCAACATTTTTGAGGAATATTTTCAGTAAATTTTTGAATTTGTGCCACAAAGAATTAAGGCAGTTCTGAAGGCAAAAGAGGGTCTAACCCAGAACTAGCAGATTGTACCTAATGTAGCTGCTTGTGAGTGCAAACATATAGTTTAATTAAAATATGTGCTCAAGTTTGACTCAAACAAAACTAAAAAAACTACTCAGTCACTCAAATTAGATGATTTACACTTACCAGGAATGCCACCCACATACAGTGGGTGTTTGGTCAAAGGTATATTGGAAAATGGTGGTCCAATCTTGTAGTTGTCCAGTGTGTCCACATACAATTGCACAACATTCTTCCTCTTGATTACTAAACATAAAAATAATAAATAGATATATTTTCTACAATGCATGTCAAGTCTATCAGGTCTTAAAGACAGTTTGAGTCATTTTAATGGTGTTTTACCTGAAATTTTATGGAATACTCCATCACATAAAGAAGCTTTTGGCTTCACTGACACCATGAACTCTCCATTTCCATTGTTCACTCGTGCGAACACCTACAAACAGGAACATGTCCAAATCCAGTGCTTTGAATCACACTTGCAAATTTAAGTCTAATATGAATTTAGTGTCTGTTTCTGCGTGCTGAACAGAAATGGCAAACTTGGTTCATATTTATTACACAGGAAGAAAAACATCAGTTTGATAAAGAAGATCAGAAGATACCAGAACCAAGAGACCTTGTTCTACTAATAAGGACCTTTGAGCTAGATAAAATTAATATGGAAATGACAAACAGATATGTGGTCTCACCTCTCCTTCGAGCATATAGATAATGAGATAGTGACCCATCGCCAGTCCATTTGGATTCTTGCTGTACACACCTACATGAAGCAGGAGTCCCGTCAGACTCCGTGGACGAATGTTAAACAGCAGCTCAAAGCTGGAGCCTACAACAAAGGAATCATCTGAAATGCAGAAAATACAAAAAGATTTATTAGTGTCAATGCTTTTTAAGCAACGTCTCCCATCACCTTAGACTCTTCAGGTTTTACTAGTTTTTTTTAGTGGTTTTTACAATTTTCAAACCGTGACAGTTTTATGACAAGCTAATGGACGCACTTTTAAACTGCCATTTCTCAGTCAATTTTACTGGTATAGACATAAAAAAATACACGCCCTACTTCAGGAAGATCTCCTCATACTCACAGAGTCAAAAGTTTGTCAGTGAGATCTACAACTTTCATGTTGCTACTGTTTGTTTCTGGGTATCTCAGCAGCAATTTCCTCTGTGTGTTGGCGGTAAGACTCAAGCTACTCCTGATTGGTGGATTCAAATTCAGCAGATTCAGACTGATTGATTGGCATAGAAACACAAAGGCACACACTCTGACACCCACTGTTTCACTCCCTTGTGTGTGTGTGTGTGTGTGTGTGTGTGTGTGTGTGTACTTGTAAAGAGTTTTAGGTGGGGACATTTTGATGAGCTTCTGCTTCAAGTGTTTTTTTTCTAAATTTAAGTTTATACTTTATACTTTTTTAGGTTTTTTTTAGCACATTTTGCAGTTTTTGGTACTCTTACTTTTTACACTTAAGCCAGCTGATGTTTTGTTAATCTTACACAATTAAGCTCATTCAGCAAGTTGAGCTTCTGATATTTCAAATATATTTAAGCAATTCAGGCGCAATCTTCACATTTTCGGCATTCATATTGCATTTTCGTTAGGAAATTGCTTTTTCCGCTTTATTTTGTTATTGTTATTATTTAGTCATCTGATATTACAAAATTAAAAAGAAAATTGTGATGATGTTACTCATTCAAATGAAATTTAAAAGATTAGCTGTCAGATTGTTGTGAAGAAAGATTTACTCACTGACAACAACGTGTGCTCCATTCCCTGAGAAGTAAGCGCCTCTTTGTGTCTGTCCCTCAAAGCAGGGGCCAGCACCATGATTTGCGGTTGGATTTGACATTTGCGCTCCATTCATCTTAAAATTGCGTACACAGCCAGACACACTGTGCTTCGGAAGGCCCTTTGACTGAAAGTAAAAGCATAACAAGTTTATAAAATAAAATAGACACTAAATTGAATTAGTTGTGTGAAATTTGCATTGTTATTGTTTTTTTTAAACCTTTAACTCTTTGTGAAGGGAATGTGGGGTACTGCCCAGGTAGACAGGGGACAGGAATTGCTGCTTCATGGATGACAGCTCGGCATTAGTCAGCTGCCCATCCTGAGCTCTAATTCCATCTACAACCAGCCGGAATTTCTTCTTTTCCAAACTGAACATTACCTGTAAACATAAAGTGTTTAACTTTTTTTAAGCAATTATATATTTGGAAGGTTTTTTTGTTGATATAAATGCAATGAACTGACCGTGTGCCACTTTCCATCATTGTACTTTTCTCGGTTGAAGATCTTCTGTTTGCCCACAGAAAGCCTGATCCTGCCCTTCGACATGTATAAAGCAAGATGAGATTGCCCTCCTCTGGTTGCAGCAAAGAACAGCATGCCTTCAGGCGACCGAGTCCTGACTTCAAGAGAGAAATGCGGTCTGTGGAGAACCAAAAAAAGAAATAAATACTGCTTTTGAATTGGTAAACTCAAACAAGTACACTTTACATTTATTAATCTTACACGTAAGGATTTATACATATGCATGATTGTGTATCAGACTGTTTACTTACCTGGGTTGCAGGACCTGTAGAGGAAGGCTGTAGCTCAGTCTGCTAACAGTCCCTCCGAGACGATAAGCATGTTGATCCGTGGCTGGTAACGCACATGCTGACACACTCTCATTGCTCACACGTTTCACATCATCCTAAAACAACACAAACACAACAGAAACCCTCAGCAACAGTTTTCCTTTTAACAGCTCAGAGCTCCTTTGTTAAGTCTCAGGATTTTTGCTCCACCGTGTCAGCGATGGTACAAGATGTGGTTAAAAAAAAGGATAACTGTCATATTGTACATGAAAATACTGCATATATTCTTTATTGCATCTTCAGAAAGTGAAAAAAAAGCCCTGTTTCACCCACAGGTGTGAAATTTAGTGAATGAAGATGACCATTACTTTATTTATCAATTGATTTCCTGATTTTCTTTAATTACAGCCAATTATTGATCAATAAAATGCCAGAAAATATTCAAAAATCTCCAAGATTGAACGTGTCTCCTTTTAATCTGCCCACATTATCTGCTTTTAATCATAGATTAAAAATGGTTTGGTCAAGAATCTTTTATCCATTATTCCTTATACATGTTTGGCTTCTGTTGTGATGCAGAACGTAAACTCAACGCATTCAGAAACAGTTCAGAAAACTCGATTCATACATGTAGCTGTTGATGCCAAACGGTGGGTCATAACTTTAAGTACAGCAGCGAGTATGGTGGATATATTTTGGAGTTTTAATGACCACATTCTCTTGGGAGTAGCTTAACTCCCACCATCTTTCTGTTTACACACACACGTGTTTGATTTGTGCTTATTAAACTTTCAGCATCAGCGCAAAAAAAAAAACCTAGTAGGAGCTTGCCAGTGTTTTGAGTGATTTCAGTCTGGCATACATTCAAGAAAAACAGAGGATCGCTTGAGTTGCAGAGAATGGGAAATCAACACTGTTGTTGCTGAGGAGGTCGTGATATGATAAAAAAAATTTAAAACAGCAGGATGATTATTATATATGAAAACCGAGTGGACCATGACCTTTTTTCAGAGCACAGCATCTTCAACATTTTGACCTTTTATTTCTTTTTCTTTTTTTTGCTTGTTTTAAATGAAGTGTAGGGTGTAGTGTCAATTGATTATTATCCTGAATTTAAACCCATTCAGCAGATGAGAATTCATTATTCAATAAAATAATTGTGGGTTGAAGGTTTTCAGAGAATGACTTGCTCCAAACCAAAAAAAGGCAAATTTTTATAGTGAGGATGAGCATACAAGGGCTGTGACCACAAGAAGTAGTGTGAGGTTCATGATTTTGAAGAAAGATTTGAATGTTAATGGTACCTAACGAGTGAGCTCTACATATGGCATGGCGAGGTACTCTCATCTAAACCCAGGATATGCTTCTGTACTCATTTAGTTTATTACAGTGTAGACCAGCGTGTCTGTACATCGACACACAAAATGTTACAGGGCTAAGGTGGTCCACATCAGCCAGGGTTCATGTTTGGTGTGTGTTTTAAACAGCATTTGAAATATATCATTTGGCCTTGTGTCAAATACCATAAATAAATACGTGAACTTTAACAGCTAAACAGGAGAATTTGCAAGAAAATGCAGATGAATCCCTGTTGTTTTTATTGGACATTATCAGTGTTAAAGGTGAAAGCAGCTGCTAAAGCATTATGAGCAGCACTTCATCATGTAAGTGAGGGTGCAATATTCATCATTTTCAATAATGAGTCATAACTGTGCATCAGTGAGTTAGTGGGAACATGCTTGTGAATGATTATTAGAGTGTTACGTGGAAGAAAGAGAAGAGACGTGAAACAATTTCAAGGTTGTTATTAACAGATTTGTAGATACTTAAATTAAATAGAGTAGCAACTTTGAAATACAATACATTTTGTAATTATTATGGTTACTTGAAACATTCATGCCATTCATTTCATGCAAGTTTTTTTTTTTTTATTGAAGTACACTGGAGATGAACGAGCTGGTGCACAAGCTACATAACACTGGTTTGCAAAGGCAGTTTTTCAATCAGTATTAGATTCTTGACAGCATCAGCAGGTCTTAGGACTCCTTCTTCTTTATCTCTGGAAATGAGGCAGCAAAATATAATGTGAACATTGTCAACAAGGTGAAGACAATTAAAGCAATTTTCAAAAGAATATTAAACTTGGTGTAACTTACATCCAAGGAGAGAAATCAAGCTTCACATGTTAATAAAGTCAAATCTTTGCTATCACATTATATGGCTTTGTTATATGGATTTAAAAACATGTTGATCTGGTTTGTAAAAAGGGAAATCATTTCATCCAAATCTATGGTTTTTCCACTTGTGCACTTAGTGCCGTTAACGCAACAAACTTATTCAAATGAATTAGAGTGTGTGTGGACATGTAAAACAATCTCTCACCTTCTTAGAGTTACGGTCCAGCATCAGTTGAACGGGAGTCAAGGGAGAACACACATCCACGAAAACCTTTCCCTCAGGCTCGAATCTGCTGAGGTCCTCAGCCTTGTACAGACTGACTGGCCTGAAATCACAGGGAATCACCATGAATTATAAAATAAAAGAAGCCCCATTTAAGAAAATGAATATATATGACATGGCACATAACCACAGTTTGACTCCATAAATGTTTAAAGTATTTCAAACTTGTGGGTAATTTTACCGTCTTGTGTAGAGGTTGGAAATGCAGCCTTTGAAATTCTCATTTCCCAGGACAAGAGAGCCACTTGTGTCAGGTATGAAGTGGTCACTGCTCTCCTCCTGCCCTTTATCCTCATCATCAATAACCATCCGGATCCTGGAAAAAGTTTTTGTACATGTATGCTTTAGAAGCATTTATTAAGAATATTTTTTCAAACTACATTTATGTGTCTGGTGTTCGCCAACATAGTATATGCAGCTGTGCCCACAGTGTCCTTATCGAATCGCAAAAACGTCACTCACTATAAAAGTATAACTAGTTGCATTAATTGATCATGAATGAAAAATCATTGCTTCCTCCATACCCTCCGCTTCTTTTCGTCACAGTCACGTAATGCCAGCGCCCGTCATTGTACTGTTTGGTAGATTTCCACATCTTGTTGTTGAAATAGACAGTCATGTAGCCGTTTTCCATTCCAAGGTCAATCCCATTATCCTGAAAAATAGAAAATGAAAGCATTTCTTTATATGATCTAATTCTACCTGTTGTAAAAAAAAATCTGGTCTATAATGTCATAGTTGCAAGAGATGTCAAAAATAAGTTGGAAGCCTGACCTGCTGTTTGTCTCGCAAAATAAGACCCTCATTCTCTGTGCTCTTAAATCCAAGGGAAATGGTCACGTCGTTATCCAGAGTAAAGCCTTCAAATTTACTTGAGAGAGTGCTTCCTAAAGTGAACTCTGCTTTACGTACACGCTGTAAGAACACAAGTACAAGAACACAGAACATGTCAATTTACACAGAACACGCTGTGATTTGTGCAGATATATAAATGCTAGTAACTGTTTTCATACCAGCGATTCAGTAGGACAGCCTTTAATGATGCCAACTTTTTCATCAAGAGGCTTAAAGCCTTTATTCAGCTTCAGATTCTTCAAGCATCCTCTAAATGGCTGTATGGTGATGTTATGTCTTTATGGGAAACCAAAAAAAAAGTTATTCTCAATAAAGTTGGAAAAACGAGACAGAACACAACACAAACTAAATGGAGGAATCATGCGCACACATACCGTTCCCTCAAGTGTTGAGATGCACCACCAATATAGACATCTTTAATGTTTTGTGTGTCGAAATCAGCTTGGGCTTTAGCGGCTTCAGTACCTCTCACACGCACAATGAAGTCTCTCTTTGTTCTCACATAGACTTGTATGTCAACCCAGTCTTCTGTCTGAAGAAAGCAAATAGCAGCAAAATTCAGTCAGACGACCAGTGCTTTGAATTGTAATAGACAAGTAATAGTAATAACCCTTAAGAACGTGAATGACTGCAAAAAAAAAAAAAAGCATCTTACCGGGAAAAGCTTCTGCTTATTAGAAGCTGATGTTTCCAAGAAAGAACTATGTATAAAAACGACACCCTCCTCCATGGTGACATAGAAATACTGGTCCTGTGAAACAAAGAAGGTAATCAAGTTCTTGCAAAGAGTGTATAGAATTTTATTTGCAGTGTATCAAGATGTGTGTCCATTTTTAAAGTATGACTTGAATAGTATTTACCTCACTTCCTACATATAAGAGTAGGCCATTTTGTGAGCGCGTATTAACGGACATAGTGATGCTAAAGGTGCTCCCTGTATTATCCACCAGCACTCGGCCAAATCCGGTGCCTTCGTAGTAGTCTGAATCAAGAGGTTTAACATACCTGTAATGGAAAATCAGTGAGACAGTTATTACTTATTGCTAAACTTAATGCCATTTACATTGATTAAGAGTAATAGCATATAGTAACACATGCAGCACTGTGCAAAAGTCTTGAGCCACCCGTGATTTCTTTATATTTTGCCATAAAGAACCAAGACAAAAGATGTTAAACACTTGATTAAACTACAAGTTAAATGGCAGTTTCACAAAATGAAATGCCATGAAAGAGACACTGTAGTGTTTAGCTGCACACAATACTAATCATCATATGACGTACCTCTTGCATGGAGTCACCTTATTAATATTGTCTTCTCTTTTGAAATTATAGAGACTGACAGCTCTGTCATTAAGAGAGAAAAATTCAATGCAGCCTGTGTAATTGGGGTATCTGAGGGAAGCTGGAGGCTGATGAGGAGCAAAACAGAAAAAGGTATTAGTAAAATCTATGGTGCTGCAAAACCGATAAATAGTAGTATGTTTTATATATCTGTGCTCCTTACAGTGAAGTTGGCTGGGTAGCCTCCAACATAGAAAACAATGTCATCGGCACTGAGATCCAGGAGATCCTTGGACTCTTCTCCTTGTTTGCCGTTCTTAATTTGTTTGGAGTCTGTGTTTGAGGTTATAGCTTTGGTAAGGATCATTTCTGCATCCTGGTAAATTCTAAATCATAAAAGGGAAAACAAATAATTGTTTTAATCACATCTACCATATTGACATCGTTAATACATTTTTTATTTATGTTGCCATTTAAAATGCTGACACAGCATTTATAGAGGGAAGTTTTCAATTTACCTGCGCAGGTCCACCCTATCAAATGTTGCAGGCTCAGGTCCAGACCTAGTGATGGCTCCCGTTTTCATCTTGTACTCAACTCCATTGAGCTTGTACACACCATACAATTCATTGTTCCTCAAAAACATACCTATGTAGTTCTTTGTAGACTGCAAGACACGAGTTGTAAAATCAGAATTAAAAAAAATCACAGCTTTGAAATGTTCATCTGCAGTTGGGAATACTTACATCTCTGTTGCCAAGGTATAACACAAACAAGTCATCTTCTGTGGCCTGCCTGCGTCTGCGTTTTCCATCTCCCCGCCCTGGAGGTCTCTGTAGCATCAGAGATATGGCTGTGTAGGCTTTCAGATCATCCAGATTCTTTGGTGGATGAAGCTCCACATGACCATCACCTTGGAAGTTCATAGGGATTGTAACCTGTACAAAACACATGGGAGAAAAGGGAAAAATGAAGCCCTGCCAGTAAAGATATTATACAGGGAACAGGTATATTTCACTTTTGCTAGGGAGGAAAACCCATAGCTGTATTTACAGAACAACCTTACCCTGTTAGCTGCGTCCCTGGCTTGTTCAATGAGATCTTTGAGCATTTTGATGTTTTCAGATATGTTGCTAATGGGTGAGATCTGTGAGGTCAGGTTCTCTACTGTTGAGATCTTATTGGTCAGAGATGGGATGGTGTTTAGCAAATTATTCACTGGAAAAAGAAGAAAGGTGAGAGAAAAAAAAATGTAAACATTTTCTAAAAGTGCATTAAAAACTGGAGAAAAATGGAAATGCAAAAGTATTGCTGACTGGGCCTAAAAGCAAATTTTCCAAATCTCACCTGTCCGGTTGACATCGTCCAATATACCATTTAGGTTAGAGCTCCCGGGAGAGACATCGATCTTATCAAGTTCCTTTCTCATTTTGTTGAGTTTGTCCATTGTGTCACTGGCTGTTTGATTGGCTGAAGCTGCCTTCTGCTTGGCCTCGTTTATCTTAGTTGCAATGTCATCTGTTGGGGAAAAATCAAAAGCAAAAAATAGTTAAGTATCTTACATCTACCAGAAACACATCACCTTTTAATGTGATTAAAATAACCACATGACTTGCATTACTCTACCTCTCGTGATGTCTTTTAACTGTCCCTGTGCATCAAGAAGGTCTTTCTCAAGAGCTTTCTTCTTCTTCTTGGCATCATTAATGCGCTTATTCAGGTCAGTGATGTTGTCAGCAGCGTCTGTTTGTAGAAACCAAGAATTAGCATCTGCACTTTTGGGTTATTGTAAATATGATAACTTAAGAAGATGACTGAATACCATTAAGGTCTTTCTCTGTTTGCTCTGCCTCAGTCAGTAGGTCTTTACTATGACTCTTCAGCTCTTTTGCCTTTTCTGTGAGCTTCTGGTTTGTTACATTCTAAATCAAGAAAAAAAACCATCTTTTTAAATGACTCCATATTAATTTGAAAATCCTTTCTAATACTGAATTTACTTCATGTCAAAAAGCATGCCTGTATATTTACTTAAATGTTTGACTTACATTTAAGGTGCTCTCTGCAGCAACTTTGGCTTCCTTAGCAGCTGCCTCAGCTGCATTTATGGCATCTGTGATATTCTTGTAGGCCTCGATAGCATCTTTCGCGTTGCGCACCTCAGTTCGTCCACTTGCATTCTTCACGGCACTATTATACAAGATGTCATGGAAAGAAAACAACCCAGGCACAGAGAAAATTATTTAATTTAACTTTTTTTTTTTTTTAAACAGGAAATCTTATATATCACACACAGCTGACTCCATGTCAATAAACCGCTCATTAAAAATTTGGTTTACGTACTCCTCAATATCCTTTGCAATCTTTTCTAGGTTTTTAGCATGGTCTTCGGCAGCCTCTACGATGTCCTTCTTGGCCGCAGCCTTAGAAATTTCATTTACTTTCTTGGTCAAATCCGTCTTGGCGCCATCCAGCTGTGCTGCCAGCTGCTCATACTCCTACAGAGGAAAAGGGGCAGGTGAACGGGTGCAGGTAAAGTCACAATACCACAAAACAACACTGACCTCACCCGCGAGCACAACAAGCAAAAACAATGTTCAAGAGCTGAATGAAAGGTATGCTACATAATTGAAATGTTTGGGTTCATATTATAAATAAGGTAAACAACAGGTGTGAGAGTGCATAAATCTCAGTGGATGGAATATTTGAAGTAAAAAAGAAAATTATAGCTTTGCCAAATGTACCGTTTTATTGTCTAAGAGCATTTTCACCAAATCTTCTGTTTTCTGTAGCTCATTCTTGGCCAAGGTCATCTGGTCCTCGACTATCTTCCGCTCTTTTTTTAAGTTTTCGGTGCGTTTCTGTAGGTAACAAAGGAATCAGTTCAATTAGAGAGACTAGCTCTGCTGCATTAAAACATACCACAAGAGGCATTTTTACTGTGTTAATAATATCTTATATTTACCTGCAGATCTCCTAGTGTTTTAGCATTAAGGCCATTCTGGGCATTGGCATTTTTCACTAAGTCCGCTGCATCTTTCAAGGCCTTGTCCAGCTCTTTCAGCTTGGCTTCGTAACCCTCCAGAAGACCTCGAATCTGATCCGCTGCAGCCTCATTTTCATCACACTGCTTACTTACATTATTTTTGATGTAGTCCAGCACTGAAGAATAAAGAATAAATAATGGGAATGTTATTTGACGTTAGTGTTTAACCGTTTCAGCATTTACAAATGTGTTATAATCAGGTGCTTCTGGGATTTTGAAAGGTTTTACTGAGTCTGTCATACATTTCTTGGCTTCATTGCTTTCTTTCTTTGCAGCGGTCAACTCAGGAGTGAAATTCTTTTCTTCCATCTCGTTCACCATGCGCTTAGCATCCTCCAGTAGTTTTAGAAAGTTTCCAGCAGGCAAATCACCCCTCGTATCCTGATTCTCAAGTTGTTTCAGTAGATCTTCAAGCAAACATAACCACACACACATGCAGTTAATATTAAAGGACTGACAGTACCATTAAATCAGAAAATCATAGAAACCAGTGAACCAATTATAAACGGAACAAAGGACAGAGTAGGAGGATAAAAAAACAGTTTAAAACACAACAGGCGAGCGCCAAGAAGAGTTTAGCTTCCAATGACTATAATGCTCCCGTTACCTTTTATTTTCTTGAGTAACTGCTCGATCTTTGATTTCAAATCCTCGGCTCTCTTGTGGGTTTTGTCAGCATCTCCGACTGCATTGTCAGCCTCAGAAGCCCTCTGGTCAGCCTTAATACACAACACAATCCCACACCTTCACACACAATTCCTGACATATCAGCACATGAAAGAATATTAATAACGTATTAGGCATCCTATACCTTGTCTTTGAGGGAACGAATGTCGTCTTCAAGAGTGTCCATGTCGTTTTCCAGCATCTCGACTTTGAGTTTTTGTGTGTTGACGTCAGAGCGGAATTTGCTAACAAGAACCTGCAAAAGTTACAGTAGCGAAATGTGATTTCAGTGGCGTCAAGTCAGATTTTGAAGCGGTAGATACTGAAACATGAGGCGGATGAGGTTTGTTTTAAGACTTGTTCACTTGTGCCTCGTAACACAAGTGAAACAAAGGGAGCAGGCAAATGTATCACAGAAATTATGAGTGGAGAAATAATGACAAAAACACCCGTCAATGGTTTTTAACTGTGGAACAAAACATAGTTTCACTGGTTGTCATTGTCATCTTTGAACATATTCCCATTGCGTACCATGTTGTGTGTGTGTGTGTGTGTGTGTGTGTGTGTGTGTGTGTGTGTGTGTGTGTGTGTGTGTGTGTGTGTGTGTGTGTGTGTGTATAGTGTGCAAAGGACAAATTCCAAACAATCCAATGGCTCTCTCAGAGTTATATGCGGGGGCTATGGTACACTAAAGTGTTACCTTGGTGTCTGCCACAGCCTTCTCCAGCTTTTTCAGCCTGTCCTGAGAGGAGGCGCTGGCAGTGGCATTGTCCAGCTCAGCCTTGATCTTTACCAAGTCATTATCCAGCTCCTCTAAGTCATGTAATAAAGTCTGGGCGCAATTATCACACTCTGAAATACAAAAGAAAATGCATTAGCAAAGAATCAAACCAAATTTAATGCAAATAGCATGCCACGCCGTACAGCCTCGAATCTTTCTTTTAAATCACCTTGGCATTGTTCATCTGTGGTTGTGTCTCCTGGCTCCAGCGCATTCTTGCAAACTGTGAAAAAAATAAACCCATTAAAAACCACATATTTAAAAATTAAGCCTGAAATGATTCAAATGTAGCTTTTTTTTTAAAAATTAGGTTCCACAAACTTACCTCCAGTTCTGGGATCACAGCTGTTGCCATTGCCGGCACAGTTACAGGGGCGACAACTTCCTCCTGGGATCAGTGGATCGCCATAGTAACCAGGAGCACATCTGTGGGAAAGAGATTTCAAAAAAAGAATAAGAAGACAAATTAGAAATAATCAGCAGCGTTTCAAACTGCACACAATTACATAACAGCCCGATCACTCTATGCAGGGACACTCACCTCTCACACTTGCTACCAGCGTAGCCTGCTCTGCATATACACTCGATGTTTCCATACACCTCTCTGCAACCTACCGCAAAACTGCAGACCCACAAGGAGATTATTTTTGTCACAAAATTATAAGTGCAATTGTAATACATATATATATA
This sequence comes from Oreochromis niloticus, assembly GCF_001858045.2. Classification (NCBI taxonomy): domain Eukaryota; kingdom Metazoa; phylum Chordata; class Actinopteri; order Cichliformes; family Cichlidae; genus Oreochromis; species Oreochromis niloticus. The sequence goes on along the minus strand of NC_031982.2, from coordinate 16,891,868 downwards.
TATATAGTTTTTTTTTAACTCACTTCTGTGTGCTAGTGGTGAATGGGCATGGGCACGCTCTGCACGTCCTGAGAGCTGCGTCTCCATAGTAACCGTCTTTGCAGCGCTCACATCGATCCCCAGCTGTGTTGTACCGACAGTTCTGAAAAACACATAATGTAACCATTAAAACAGGGCAGAATGAAGATCTAAAAATATAATAATGGATATATAATGTGTGAAGAAAAAAAACTGTGTGCGCACGGCAGCTAGCATGGATAAACAGACACGTTTATCTCCCGGAAACCAAACCTTTTTTATTACAGAAGCCAACATCTGAAGGGAAAGAGGGAAAAAAAACATGCCTCTGCTAAAACTATCAGTAGTTTGTTTGATTTACTTGTTGTCTCCATTTGGCTGTGAATGTGTGCATCCATGCATGCATTGTATCCACAAGCCCAGTCTTGAGTGTGTTGTATCATAATAATACAACAAAGCTTAGTTAAGGAAGTGCATTAATCCATCTATGTAAAGTAAGTGAGGAAGTACAAAAATGGGAAATCAAATAAGGCATAACAAAAAATTCTTTAGATGGTGATTTTTTTTTTTTAAACAAACACAGCAACAACTGAAAGGAGGCAGGGTTGTGCAATAAATGTGTGCCAAAAGATGTGCCCTGAAGGTGAGAGGGTCTGGACTCTGACTAAACGGTGCATCACAATTGAGTCAGCTGGGCTGAAGTAGTCATTCTTGGTTGTTCATGTCTGTTGCTTTCTGCGTACCAGTGGTCATGGAGTCATAACTGGAGGTATGAGTTAAGTGTATTTCTTACCAGGCACCGCCCTGTCCTGTCTTCACACTCATCGGAGAGACCGTTGCACTCACAGGGAACACAGAGTCCCAGGAAAGGACTGCTGCCATCTCTGTAGTAACCAGGCTGACATTTCTGAAGAAGAAAAACACAAATGGGAAGACATATAAGTAACCATTAGTTACTAACAATTTTAAAAAATCTGTTTGCCTACATTTCATATCATATTACACACCTTTTGGGCAATATGTAAAAAAAAGGTAAAACTCAATAAAACACCACAAACATGCTATCACAGAGGATGAATGTACCTCTGTTTGGTGTCAGGGAGTGTGAAAATTCAGGCAGAAATGAACTTTTAATCTTTAACTTTTAACCGTTAATCTGAATTCATTTAGATTAACGGTTAACTCTTAGCACGCCCTTTGTGGTCAGAGATGACAGTCTTCCAGCGACTAGGGATCTACACTTGACGCAGTGTAACCCAGAGCAAAAGTATAAATAACGTACATCACACCGTCTTTGATTTTTACCTGAATCTGAGAACTGGCATCACTGTCATCAATAGAAGGATATTGAAGCATCTGTCCTCTGTCATTTATCGATGGATACTCAATCCTCTGAGTTCCCCGGTCAGTAAGCTTAGGGTATTGTATCCTCTGAGCCCATCTGTCATGAAGTCTGCTGTGCTGGGGTGGATCTGCCCTGTCAAAGGGCCTGTGCCCAGCGCAGCAAAGTCCAATAAAAGTCCAATATATCAGGGTCTGGAGCAGAACCCTTCTACGCCAATATCTATCCATATAGGTATCTGACATTCCCAGTGTTTAGTCCGCGTGAAATAATCTGGCACCCTCTCCCTCGGCCTCTTAAATGCAAACGCTCGCACTCAACCGCACCGGTACAAAGAAGACACACCCATTTACCTGACTCAGCCTCTCAGCTCAGCATGAGTGTTTGCAGACGCAAGAACACACAAGTGCAAGTGCTTACATGCAGTGTCTGCCCCGCTCCTGCTCTTATACACGCACGCACACACACACACACGCACACACAGAATGGTTCAAGACACATTTTGTAGACATAGAGATATTCATGAAGACTAAATGTTTTTAAGTTTTTCTTTTCTCTTGTTATTTCAGGTATATTTAGAATAAACTATTCTATTCTATTCTATTCTATTCTATTCTATTCACAGTGAAAAAATGGCTGTAGGATGTGAATGCCCACAAAAGAAATCGGATGTCATTACAGAAAAAAGAAAATCACAATATTGCTGTATTTACTTCAAAGTTAAAAGGCTGTGGTAATAGAGCCTTTTACTTGAAAAGCAAGTAAAACATTCAGCATGGTATTACCATTCGGTAATATTCTCTGTATACGTGTGTGATTTATAAGTGGACTTTTGCAAGAATACATGACCAGGAGGCTAGTTAGACATCGATAGACCGCACAGGTATGAAACTCACACCTGAATCACGCTGCACAAACACACAGCAGACACAACTAGGCGTGCCGGCTGTACTTCCAGACACGCGCATATTAGGTGCACTAAGGCAAAATCACTCAGGTTTACAAGTAATGCTATGTTGCTATGCACCACACCTCACGCGTCAAGGCGAGGCTCGTTGTCATATAGCCTCTGGGCACATGTAGTCAACTTCCTATCAACACACCCAAGATGGTGGCTCAAGCGCGCGCGCGCGCACACACACACACACACACACACACACACAGAGGAGGGTAGTTGTGATTATATGGCAACAGCACTTCAACAAACAAGCAACATATCTAAAGCTTTTCATTTTTTCCCCTAGTTCACATAATATATGTTCTCCTTTACACGTTGTACTCCCCTTTAATAAGCACTTGCTCTGTTATCATTTTTAATCTACTCCTGACTGGAAAACTGCACACAAATCAAGTTTGGGAAGCACAAACTACATCAGCCTCTGGATCAACTTAGCCCCCTTTCCATTCAAGGAAAGCTTTCCCTTCTACATTTCTCTGCGCTGTATCCACACCAGCGATTATAATTTTATAATCACAAATATTATGTCTGCATGACTGCGCCACGTATCCCAGCCCAGGGCTACATAATTTTACTGCACAGCTCTCTGGATGTTATTTTCCATCAAATTCCACCCTTGTACATTTTTCTGTGAGGTAAAGGGTGCGGTTTTTGGCCCAGACATGTCAAGGCAGCCTAGAAATATGAAAGGAGGCCCAGCTCTTCAGTCAATGCACTTCTCCACGCTTTCTTGTTTCTTAAACAAATGTTATTGTTAACTAAAGCTAGACTAAAAGTTAAAACTAAGTGTGGAGAAACATCTTAGTTAATTGATGAGCTACTGATGCAGTAGCTCATCCCAGCTCATGAGCGATCACAAGTGTGAATCAGAATCAGAATACTTTATTGATCCCTAAGGAAATTATATAGTACAGAAGTACAGAAAGAAAGTGACACGTGTTCTTGTCATTGATTCGCTGTATTGAATTCAAATCTACTGAGAAGTTAAAGAGGCTTACAAAAAGCCAAACTAATCTCATTCACCATCAAAAGAAAGTATTTCAGGGCAAAGAAATTACGGAAAAGCTGGGACACTTTTTGAAATGTAAATAAAAACAGATTTCAATGATTTGCAAACCTGAACAACCCATAATTTAGTCAAAATAGAAGATAGAAAACTTATCAAATGTTTAAAGTGAGACATTTTATGATTTGAAGAAAAAATGAGCTACTTTATGGCAGCAACACACCTAAAAGAAGTTGGCAAAATGAGCTGATATTTTTCGTGAAATAGTAAAATGTCTCAATTTAAACAGGTTGTGTTCTATATGTTCTACTGTGAACAAAATACGGAATTGTGAGATTTGTAAATTATTGGGTTCTGTTTTGAATTTGCATTTTACACAGTTTCCAAGGTTTTTCAGACTGCTCTTTTATCACTAGATGATTTGTAGCAACAATGGCCAGGAAGGCATAAAAATATGTTAACTCATCAGTGTGTCATTGATCATATTACTCATGTTACCTTAATGATGATAGGAAAGTCCCAATCGTGCCTTCCTTAATATTAGATTTAACAGGATACAACCGGTATGGACTACAGATAACAAAGCCATATTTCAATCACATCATTTGGTATTTCATGAAGTTTTTTTCTTTATCATTACGTGCATACAAATTTTATCAACACTGAGAATCTGATAAATCAACTTTAAATTTAACTGACTTGAACTGAATTATTGAGTACATCAGGAGTGAAGATTTGTTAAGGTTAGGGAGTGAAAATGGAAAAGTGTCCATAAAACAGCATATTTGACCTTGCCCAGTTGACCTTCTTCAGTTGGTCGTTCAGTGGGTCTTTCATTTGGTCATTCAGTGGGCCATTCAGGGGGTCAGGGGCCAATGTGTGTGTGTGTGTGTGTGTGTGTGTGTGTGTGTGTGTGTGTGTGTGTGTGTGTGTGTGAAAATTCAATGAAAGAGGTGATCATCACTTTTATATGTTCAAGTGCATAGTGTGGAGGATGTCATAAGGCCTTGAGGCAATCGGATGTAAAACACAATATTTATGAGTGTTTTAAGTTGTAAATTGGTCAGATTTGACCCAAACACGACAGAAAGCCTAGGAGAATGTAAGACTACCATATACACTATGTGGATAAAAGTACAGGGCCACCTACACATTACACCTAGAGTAGCTGCCGTGGAAATCCATGCCATGAAGCTCCCAGCACATAGTTTTTGTGCTGATGTTAATGCGAGAGGAGGTCTGAAACTCTGTGGTTACTGTGTAAGCAGAGCACTGGCAACTTTTAAGCAAAGACTGAGGGAGGTGGCCCAATACTTTTGTCCATACAACATATTTGATGGCCTTCAAACTCACCTCACAGGAGTCACCAGTATACTGAGAGGGGCAGGAACACTTCTCCACTAAGTTACTAGAACCTCCAGTCCCTGAGGCTGTGGCCCCCTCTAGGCCCACCTCACCCAAGCTGAGTCTCTGGCTCTGGGTGAAGTACAAGGCTCGGATCCTCAGGCCCACCAGACCAGCCAAGACCATCATCAGTTCCTCTCTGGACACAGGCCTGTTGTTGATAGCGTGTCGCCAGTTCCCCTGCAAACAACACAAAGTTTACAGATTTATCCTGAGAAATCAGTATGGAGAGAAAGAGATAATTAAATCTAAAACAGTAGTGCGTTAATAGACATTATTCCATTTTAGACATTTTGTGTGTTTTCCACTGTCTCTGCTTTTAGTTCAAAATCTAAATTTAAACAAGCACACCACATCATTTAATAGGTGATAAGAAAGTGTAGTCCTTTACCTCCAACAGCTGTACTCTGCCTTGATAGAGCCTGTCTGGAAGCGGAGCTTGTGGAGATGTGTGGATCAGAGTCATGTTATGACCCTGAGGAAAAAATAATGACATGGATAAATACACTGCCACTGTAACCAAAAAAAGAGAGAGTGAACACTCCTAGCATTACGTACAGTTAGGACAACATCAGGTCTTTTGCCAATCGGAGTCATCCCCTCACTGGGAATCCCGAATGATTTGGACTGGTAAGTCAGGAAACCACCGTAAGATGAAATCTAGTAAAGGATGTAGACTTCTGTTAGTTCATTTGGATGAGAGCTGCAGATAGACGGTTAGTATAAAGGACATTTTGATATATATTCGACCTAGATCCTTTTCAGTTAGGAGGTAATGGTTTAACTTGTGATTTTTCAGATATCATATGGCCTTTTAATTCCTCTTTTTAAATTGTTAAAGATTTTTGCTTAGAGTTTTGTTTATCTCCAAAAGTTGAATCTGTTCATCTGGACGTAGTGTTTTGTGGGAGAAACGTTTCGTCACTCATCCAAGTGACTTCTTCAGTCTCAGCTGACTGCAGGTTTCCCCAAACCTTATAAACAGTACATTTGCATAATGACTGAAACCAGCCCACTGAGGGAACAATGGGCTGTGAGGTCAGTTCCTTAATCATAATTATGCAAATTCTCATGACCATTGATCAACAATCACTGACCAAAACCCACTGATCAAAGAACACTGATCAATGGCCATGAGTACCATTCACAGAGAGTTGGGGAATGGCTGCAATCACAGCATTGTAAGATGGCGAAAGATGGCGAAAGATGTACCCTTAGGCCCCCTCCTCGATTCAGAGATGGTCTTTCCCTCTTCACGTAAATGGCCTCCTTGACTCCGCGCTCAAACCAGCGTTCCTCCCTGTCCAGGATGTGTACAGGGAGGAACGTACTGTTGTACTGTTTATAAGGTTTGGGGAAACCTGCAGTCAGCTGAGACTGAAGAAGTCACTTGGATGAGTGACGAAACGTTTCTCCCACAAAACACTACGTCCAGATGAACAGATTCAACTTTTGGAGATTTACTTTCCTGGATGATTGAGAATGCATCAAGAAGTTTTGTTTATGTTCTTCCTGTCTTAGCTGACAATGATGAGTGGTGGAGGAAATGTTCCTTTAGCAAAAGCAGCAATACAACACTATAAAAACACCTACAAATAATATAATAATGCTATAATTAAAATTAAATCATGTGTGGAAATTTTTTTTAAAAACTGGAAGATGCAAAAATGTGAACACACCTGAAATATCGACTATGATCCTTTACTCCAAAACTGTATATATGCACAACCATCATTAGTGACTTCTCATATTCAGTCATGTTAAAGAAGTTTAAAACATGAATGCAACTGGGTTGCCGGATTCTTGGTATGGATCTTGATAATTATAGGGTTTCTTTTCAATAGTCAAAGTCAAAGTCAAATTTATTTATATAGCACATTTAAAACAACAACCGTTGACCAAGGTACTGTACAATTAAGATAATTAAAAGAAATAAAAACATAGGGAGACATGATAAGAGTTAAGAAAAAGAATCATAAAATTAGAAGATTTGAATAAAAAAAACTAAAAAACATTTTTTTGTGTGGAAATGCCCTCCAGTATGTGTTTCTTTGTTTAGACAGCAGCACATATTCCCAATAAACAACATTCGCTGCCATGACGTCTCCACTGACTCACCCTGTTTCCCAGATAGGACGGTGGTGCCACCCAGTGTAACGTTTGAACTGCGGGAGAAAGTTCCTGGATATCTGCCACCACCGTGTTACTGGCTTTGTTCAACACAGATGTAACCTCCTCTCTGTCGGGACTTTCCAAACGCCAGCCCTGCATATCAACAAACTAATAACAGAGAAACATAAGAAAAATAATAACTGTGTTTTCCAGATCATTTTTGACGGTAGTGTTAGTACTGAGTATTATCTGTGTTAGTAAAATAGAAGCACACTGATGACTTCTTAAACAGAACACCAGATTAGCAAAGTCGCCAGCTTCATTTCCAAGACAAGCTTGCAAAAAGGACTTTGCACAAGACACAGGTGGATGGGTCAATGGGTTCATCCAGTAACTTTAGAGAGACTAACAAGAAAAGCTCTATCATAAATGCACCCAAGTCACAGTAAAACCTGCATTGCGTGGTGTGCATTTGATCTGCTTTACCATCGTGGGTCCTTTTGTGAACAACACCAGCTTTTTTTTTAAAAACCCATTGTTTGCCACATAACTTCTGTCAGCCAAAAGGCGCTGCAGGCAGAAAATCTTTAAAGGCATTCATAGACATGCAGGAGCAAGAAAAGCCAACACACCTTCCCCCTACGTTTGCTGGAGCTCTGACACTGGTCAGTGACTCCAAAGCAGAAGCAGCTGGTACAGCCGAGAGGGTTTGAGGGGTCAAAATAGAAGGACCTTTCCCGACAAGTATCACACCTGACCCCAGCAACATTTCTCTGCAAACGTGGCGGCAATGACAAAGAGAAAGTCAGACAAAGAACACCAAGAAACAGGGAGTTCTTAAATAAGACATTTCATTTATTGAACTGACCTTGCAGAGACACCTTCCTGTGTCTGGGTCACACACATTAGATGTAACTCCACCTTGATTACAGTCACAGGGCACGCAGTCAGGGAAGCGATAATAACCTGGAGCACAGCGATCACACTTCCGGCCTCCAATCCTCGGCTTACAACTGTGTAAAAATACAGAGACATAATCACAGTTAAAGATCTTCATTGTACATTTGAAACAGAGAAATGGTCTCTGAACAGCTTGTATGGCAAAGAAAACTGTATAATTACATGTTATGCATTGCTTTTCACTGCTAGCTCCACATTTCTATAAGAGTAAAAACAGTACTGTGTAATTGTAACACTATCAGTAAGGTCTGGATACCTTTAAAATAACCTTTGCATAGTTTTCAGTTCTCACAGCAACATTTATGGAGTTATTCAAGGTAGTTGGCAAGCAAGTTGCTTCAAACATCATTAAAAACTTACGGTTCATATTCGGATTTGATTTAGAGATTAAGGCAAGAATGAGATGCATTATCTGTTAGCTTACGTGGTTGTTTTCATCGCTGTACATAGCTGTCGTTTTGCTGGCTATATGTTTGGACTAGATATGCTGTTGCACAATGAGTTTGTACGGACATGGACATGCTCTCTGATGTTATCGCACTGCATAAGAATCTAAACACCTGAAATGCCTAGAGCTTTTTCATGATACTGTTTTTGACACAAAAGGAGATGTGTACAACAACACGACTGGACTGTGAACTGTGAAAGTCAGGGCCGACACCAATGTTTAAAATAACAATTCAAACAGCCTATAGTTGATGTTCTTGCTGTTTTTGATCATTTTGCGTAACAAAATTAAAAAGAAAATTAAAAAACAAATTAGGCTCTTTGTCTCATACTCATGATATCAGCCCATACCAACATTCCCCTAATGTACTGCTGCATCTGTAGACGTAACATCTCGTTAATCACGTTGCTGTCATGCTTCATATCTGCTGTTGGAAGCTGCAGGTCAGATTCCAGTCTTTTTTTTTTTTTGCACCATTCAAGAATCAGTGCATGACAGATTGTTACTCACAAGGGACAGGCATTACAAGCACAGCTGTTTAATAGAGAAACTACGCAATCACATAATTAAGAAGAAATAATTAATTATATCTATCTGCTTTTATTCCATTTATCCAATTCAGGGTTTGGAGGTAAGCTGGAGGCTATCCCATCCTGCACACGTCACCCAAGCACTCATTTACACCTGCAACTAATTTTGAATCAGCAATTAAACTAACCTAAACTAATGTCTCTGGACTGTGGAAGCAAAGTGGAACACCCAAACCTGTGCTAACCACAGCGGCATTGTGCTGTGCTCCTGAAATATGATGGATGGATGGATGGATGGATGGATGGATGGATGGATGGATGGACTGTCATGATCCTGGCTTTTCCAGCATTTTCTGCTATGGACTCACTTTCCTGTTTGATATTTTCCGTTCGACTTTGTTGGAGTTTTCAGTTTGGATATTACCTCTGCCTAGGTTATGTTTTCATCCTGATCTTATTTAGTTGTTAAGTTTTTTTGTGTACTCCTTGTGTCTTTTAGATGCATCCCTACTGAACTCTAACAATGATTCTAGGACAGAACAGCAGCTAAAATAACTCAAATGTTAACCCTTTAACGCATATTGTACCATATCTGATTTGAGTTTTTGAGACTTCTACATCATCAGTATTTTGGGTTTTTTGGGGGGTTTCTTCCTGAAAAACTTCCATAAATTGCACAATACAGTTTAAGCAATTTTAAAAAATGGTACATGTAGCAAATACTATGCAAATAAAAATCCTATGTGGAAATTAACATTATTTTTATTATTTGGCTCAAACTCTCCATTTTTTTTTAAATCAGAAGTTTTTGGTAATTATTTCATATTTCAGGCTTTAAGGGGTCAATGATATGATATGAAGTATTTAAAGACTATCGCATGAGATCATAAGAACAAACCTCAGCTTCCATCTATCCTTAGTTAGCAACAGAGTTGGAAAAGTTGCTTTCAAATGTGATTTATTTGGCCTTTACAAGGTAAATGCAAATATGGTAACCTGCACAGTTTGCTCTTCATGTAGGTTTCAGCTCACCTGCACTGACCAGTATTGCGGTCACACTGAGCCCCCGCATTTGCAGCGATGCCGCTTGGCGAGCATTCACAATTCTCACAGCCCAGCAAAGGGTGATAGCTGAAAGTCTGATTCTGACACACATCGCAGGCCGGTCTGACTGTCTGAGGAGGGCAGATGCAGCGTCCCGTCACTTCGTCGCATAGTCGGCGGCCACAATCACACGCTGTGCAGAGAGTGTAATGAGGACAAAATTAGATGCAAATTGTATTTCGAGAGTAATTAACAAGGAGTGAATGATGACTTAAAAAGAAAAGAACTACAAATCAAAGGTAAATGTTGACTCACGTCTGCAGTAGGGAAATCCGAAGTATCCAGTGGCACACTTTGTGCACTGCCGCCCAATCACATGTGGCCTGCAGGGACACTGTCCTCCAACTGCATCACAGACGATTCCTGTAGAGCCAGACGCGTCACAGTCGCAGGGCAGAGCGCCATCGTTATATGCTGCTACAAGAGAGCGGGCCGAGTCTCTGCAGAACTGGGAAGATGTTCTGGGGCTAAAGTGACACACACAAAGATTTCTTTTAAATACAAATGTGGTTTTATACTCGAACATGACAGCTAGAGGGCACCATTTCCAAAAACATTGGTGTTTTGACGGTTGTTACCTCAGCATGGGTAATGAAATATCACCGAATATATTAAAACCATCAGCTATATATCATCACAAAAAAAAACCTGTCAGATTGTTAAATGTTTATGTCATTATTTGTTGGATACCTACTCAATATAGAACCCTTCTTCTCGGCACTGCTGTATGAAATCTTCAGATTTATCCAGCGGTTTCTCTCTGAGGAGCTCTGGGGTGTAAACGCTATCAGGTACCAACATGATATAATCCTAAATAAAAGATAGAAACCATATCAAAAAATATCTCACATATCCTACATCTTTGTTTAAGTAATACAGAGTGATAAATGATTTAAAGTTATTTAGGCTTTTTTATTTTTTGCTTGAGCTTAATGGAGAAAATTAAATTAAAGCACACTGAACAGTACACAATCATAACCCAACCTGCCCCCTGCCTTATACAGCCTGGAAGCTTAGCCTTTATAAACCCACAAGCGACTGCCAGGTAGAATACAGTCGTTTCATTGTTGTTGTTGGGGATATGGCATAACACTGAGGAGAGAGGACCTCAGGATGCCAAGTCCTCAACCTGAACAACACTAGTGCAAAACACAGGCTTCACATGCCTTCAGACTGTAAACAAGTATTTTTAAATTCCTGGCTCATTCGGTTGCAATGGTGTTTAATATGTAACACAAACCACTGACCAGAATCAGAGTCTTTCTAGGTGGCACCCTCACAGAGATGACGGGTAGCTGCCAAGGATTTCTCTCAAAGTCAAGGGCAATGCGCCCATCAGCAATGACTACCTCCCTGCATCCTGAGACTGCAGGGCAGAACGAAGCATTTATCATACCTGCAAGAAAAGGACATTTTAAATGGGTAAAGAGAGAAGACAAGAGGGCGCCGCACAGTGACTCATCTCCCTGTTAAAGCCATGTGGGGGAGCTGATCCAAGGCCTCTGCTCATTTTCTCATGAGCATTGGAACTTTATCTGCTCTTAAATAGGAATCAACATCTCTGTGGGAATGATTTCCCAGTCACTGTTAAAGTATAAAAAAAAACATCTAAGGGGAGGCAGTAAGGACTTCATTCCTCTCTAACACTCACCCTTCCATTCACGGCCCGCGTCAACTCGCACTTCCACAGGGAAGGAGATATGTTCAGGCTGGTGATAATGCACTATTATCACATACCTGCCCGGAAGAGGCACATTGGGGGTGAAACTAATCTCCGTCTGCGAAAAAAAAAAAAACATGAGAAAACCTGAATGAGTGTCTTTTGGACTGGGTAAATAAAGAAAAAAAAACAGCAGGACAGCACAAACTGAATGTCTTGGGGGCAAAGCTGTTAAATATTTCCACCAGCTGAGGAAGGGCACAGTGATACCTGTGGGAATTTAAGTAGTATCCCATCACACTCAGGTTCACGGACAGGGAGCACCCCAGACTGTCGTCTCCGCCTCCAATCCTCAATCTCTCTTTGTTGGGGAGCCACAGCTGGTGTGGACAATAGCTGGCCATCGCGGGCTGCATACAGGATCCAAGCTGAGGTTGGTTTGTCAAACTGCCTCGGGACACAGTGCCAGCTAAACACAGCAAACAAGAAGAATTCAGCTTCAACATGTTTTCACTCTCATATTATTTGTTGAGAATATACAAAAAAATAATTTCATTGTGATAAAGAGGCCAACTTTTATAAAGCATCTGAATGATTTTAGAGGTTCAGCAGTGGAGAAGCTATTATTACATTCATTGTTTTAAATTTGTGGGCATTTTTACACTGAACCACAAGTTTTTGTTTGCTGGCTTATTTTTCCCTTCTGAGTAGATTTCCTGTTCTTTGCTCAGGGTGACGTGTGCAGCAAATAACAGAGCTAGACACTGACAGCTGGAAGAGCGGTAACATCCGACCCGCTCATTACATTCAGAGACGATTTAGTATGAGAGAGGACTGAGTTAGACTGTAAGTTCAGCCTGAGGTAAGTGAGCTTGCCAACCTCAGGGAATGCATACAATCACACCTGGAAAACAGCTGTGTCGGTTCAAGACTTACGTGTCTTCGGTGAAGCGACCGTGAGTGGAGACGCACAGGACTTTAGGGTCTACATACTCAATGGAGAACTCATCTGCAGGAACCGCGTACACTTTATACTACACAGAGAAAAAGATGTATTTAAAGCTGCATGTTGCTGCCTCGATATGAAGCTGTGACGCATCTTTTGTGCAAACTTTTCACTTACCAGAAGGAATGATGCAGTGGAGGTCTGCAAGAGAACTTCAGTCCTGTGACTTAGCTGAAACACTGCTACTTGGTTTCTGTTGTCCACCGCCACACTTCGACACAGATTGCTGCACAGGTTAGGAAACACAACAACACGTACATGAAACGTGCACATATTATTCAACCTTCTATCTCTAGGATATTGATAAGTATTCAGTTAATAAAGACCTAAATCAAATCAATATTACTACAAGTAATCTTATGAAAGCATCAAGTGTGGGATTCACCTGAAGGCACAGCTGTAAATATTAGCCCTGCCCATAACTGGGTCAACTGATTGTCCACTTATGAGTATGTTGACATTTTGGACAGTGTCCACCTCGCTGGCATACTCCAGAATAAGCATATATGGCCCAGAATGGGGTACAAGCAGGCTGAGCTGCAGCTGAGACTAGAGGAGACAGAACATTTATTTAAGGGAGACATTCAGGCATTTTAGGATAATAAAACTGAACAACATAAACCGCAAAAAGAAGTAAATCAAACATCAATATATAAATGCAATGCTCACAGATTGATTATCATTGGGAAGTAAGATCCAGTCTATAAACTGAACTGCAGTCTCATGGTTTTATTCTGGACTTTAGAGCAGATAATGGGAACCTGTTTTTTTGTTTTAACAGCTTAACCGTTTTTACACCGCACACAGAATTTTTACATTAACATTCATCTTTAAAATACTGAACCTGTCTCCCATTGAGAGCAGCCATTTCAGGGTGATCAGGGGTGAGACGCCGCACACGAGCCTGCCTCCTCTTGCGCCCACGCCGGGTTGTGAATTTTCCCTGTGAGCCCAGTGCAGAGCTGAAGCCATCCAGGGCTATGTGCTTATACAACAGACAGCTGAGACACATACACACACGCAAAGAGAAAAAAGTTAACAATCTACCAACAACAAGAAAGATGAGAAAAATAGCGGGGAAAGAAATTTACTTTTCATCCTTGTTTGCGGTGGGTAAATATGTGCATGGTTGAGTGATCTTTTCCTGCAGCAGAGGCGCTTCATAGTAATCCTGGGGTAGTAACACTAAGTAGTCCTGATGAAGGCAATGACACAGAGTGACAATACATATATATATTTTTTTTAAACATGCAAAACACCACATGAGCAGTAATTTTCCACTTTTAAAATGACATCTGTACATCAGTGATTTCTTTATAAACTCACCAGGAGAACTCCTTCTGCTCTTATGTGCATGATCCACGTCCCAGGAGTCAATTCAAAGGGCTCAGCAAAGCCGTCTCCAGGCACGGTGAGGAAGGATGGGGACGGACTAACGGGAAATATTACTTCTTTACTCTGTTCTGACCCTGCAGAGCACCGAGCACAGATGGCTTTAATGTCAGACACTGACAAACAGACATCTTCCAAATCAAGACACCACGCCCGGATTAAGAATGCATGACGGGTTAGAGTTGACATTTTAATGGTGAAATATGGGAGATGATTCAGTTTCAGAGGCAGCCTTACCTGGAGTGCCTCTGTTATTGGTAGCCTTGATGCTAGCAGTCACACGGGTGCTGCTGGGGTTACTGAACCGCAGAACCACACGGAACAAATGCTGCCTCCCATCTTTCGGCTCAACATGCACTGTTACTCTGACTTCAGTCTGCGGGGAGGACAACAACACACACAGCTGACTGCGAGGGAAGGGGTTTGAGTAGATGACGAGGGAATAATGTTAAAAAAAAGCAAAAGTTAAAAATGATGTTAGGTGGATGGAGAAGTCAGGCAAAGAGACAGCGTTAATCAACAGGCAGCAAGCGAGGTAAAGAAAGTATAAGAGGAGGAGCAAAGCAGACCCTTCACTTACAGTCACAGCAAGACTGATAGTCAGTTTCATCCACCACCAAGATCCAAGCTCGCACTTGTGCTCTCCCCTTATGTCGGGGGGTGACGTAGTGCATTAGAATATGGAAAGGTCCAGAAAAGCCAACAGTAAGCATTAAGATCACCTCTGGCTGAAGAGAGAGAGTGTTAGTGCTAAGAGAGCTGATGTCCTCAATTGTGTATCAGCACTGAAATTACAGAAGGCTGTGGCCTCAGGTGAAGATTATTTGTGCAGTGGCAAAAGCAGAAGAATCACAGTGATAACAGAGAAGACTGGAAAAGGAAAACTGTGATGGTAGAAAAGTGGCAGACACTCTACTGGTTTCATGTAATTTATACAACAAAGACATTAAAGCATCCGATACATTAATGCACAAGTTTGAATGGACGAACCTGTGCGGGGGACATCACAGCGTAACCTCTCCAGCTGAAGTCTGGGAACTCCTGGGAGCTATAACCAAAGCGTACTGGTCTGGAATTTGGTGAGGTACCATCCTCCACCTCAAACCTTAGCTGGTGCAGAGTGGGAAAGTAGTAGCCAGGTGCTGGCCTGGTTAAAAAAAAAAGAAAAAAAAAAAAAAAAAAGTTAAATCGTTTGAATAAATGCTGCAAATACGTTAAAAAGAACCATTTTCATCCCAATTTAATGACATTAAAATCTGCCATTTCTTACTCAGTGCATTTACGGCCAATGATATTTTTCCGACACTGGCACTGTCCTGATATGTCATTGCATGCCGTGCCAATGGCACCACCTATATCGCATTGGCAACCTTTTGAGGGAAAAGAAAAAAAAGCAATCATTTTCTACATCAAACATGTTACTTTATGTGATATTACACTGAAAATCAGTGCTTCTTCTCTGAGCATACGTTTGATTTGTTTTGGGGCACATATTATGTAACCGTCCTTCTGAATATCAAAATATTTACACTCAACCAGATGCCAAGATTTATCACCGGCATTACAGAAAGCACATAATTTACTCTGTTTAAATATGTCAGCATTTGGTTGTCTTTTGAAAAAACATTTTTTATTTTGCGCATGTTCTTGAAATCCTCATGAGACTATCTTTTCACAGAAATACTTCTTTAGGAGACGTAGGTGTCAAAGCAGTAACGTTTACTACATCCTGGCACCAAGAAGGACAAAGATGACCACAATCCCACACTGGATGCACTATCACACATTTCTGAAGGCTGTTCTTCAACAGGGAGAATTTATACTTTTGTAATATTCTTTGGTTTACATAAGAAAAAGAAGGTCCTCTGTTATCTTCCTTAGATAGAAGATCCCTGACAGACCTTGAGGCCTCCCGAGATGAAAATAAGGGACGCCTGAGCAGAAACCACAAGGACGGGACGAGGGTTAGGTCACTGCACTCCTAATAAGCTCCACTAAGCATGACCTTTCAGACCTCATCTATAAAAAATATTCTGTGCACTTTACTGTTTATTTTTATTATAATATATATTTAACACATTAAGCCATAAGAAAGGATGATTTGTGCATTTTAACCTTTAGAAACTTTCATCAAAGATCATTATTCTACATTCAGTATTGTTTTCAACAATGTAAGATAAAAAAAAAAAAAAAGCTTTGATGATTGAAATGTCTTGGTGTCCCTAAACTTCAGAGGAGATCTGTACTGTACTATGTATTATTACTTATGTACTAATAAAGTAGTTGTTCTTATTACTAAGGGACAATAACATTTAATGTTTCAGTGTAAAGTTTCAGGCTTAACAGAGAAACTTAACAACCATGTTTGTCTCCAACAGAGGTTTTATTAAAAGGTTTGTCAAGCAAGTAAGCAAGTAGAATTTGTGCATTATGCAAATATTTCTATTGCCGCAAACACACAAGAAAAAAAAGAAGAGGGATATGGCTGTAATACCAAACCAAATAGTCCAAAACCTGTTTGGCTACATACACAAAATATCTTTTATATACAAAATATACAAATAGAACATACAGCTTGAGCTTTAGACATACTTCCTTCCTGCCTTGGTCTATCTGCTTCTTAACTGATTTCCCTGAATGTTGTCATTTATTTCTATGCTAAAAAACCATGAGCCATCACATTTCACAGGTTATTGTAATATGTGATGCACATAAAGAAAGTTTTAAGCTCTGCTGTCTTTGCTTGGCTGTACTGCACAAATGAATGAGAATTAAAGTCCACTAAGAGGTCAAGGAGATTAAGAGACAGTCAAATCAATGTAACTTAGTCTAATTTCACGAAAATCTAACCAATACTGCAGGACAAGAAGGGATTCCTGTAAAAGCGGAAAAGCCCCCAAGAAATAACAAATATGAATTTAAAAATTTGGGTGAAGAGCCACTAGGTCATCACTGTTTGTAAGTTTAGCTGAATGCTGCCCACTACTGTGGCAGGAGTAGCAATTCTTATGGATTATGTTGTTGCTGACCAGTCTTTTGGCTGGTTAAGATAAAAGCTTAAAACAGCACTAAGGCACCTGTTTTTCAGTCAACACAATAGTTTCTAACAATAGTCAGTGTTGCACTGAGGTTGGCTCACTAAATATTTAAAGTCATTGGTAAAAACAGCGAAAAAGGATGTGTGCTTGGTTGCTATTTTCTTTCTTAAAGTGTATCCTTTAATCATACAGCACACGTATGCAAGAAACAAGGTTGGAAGTTCAGCAAAGAAACACATTCTCACCTTGACACCCGTAATAATTCTTTTTCTGCAGCAGGAAGTATCCATCTTTGCAGGAGTCACACGCATGCCCGCATGTATTAGGCTTACAGTGACACTGTCCACTTTTCTGTGCAAGCAGACCATCAAGAGGTGATTAATGCTGCAAATGTTCGGCTATTCAAACTTTAACACGACCACATGAAAACACTCACCTGTTCACACTCTCCAACACCACTCAGAGTCCCTTTCAGGTCACAATGACACTCTGGAATGAGAGACAAAAATGGGTGAGGTTATGAAAATGTAAATAGGAGGGGGGGGGTCTCTACAGTGAATAGACACTGATTGCAGGATTTTGTAAAATTCATGGGTGAAACACAACATTGTAAAACCCTCCAGCCTTCACAGATTTGCACATCAAAGGTCCAAAGGAGCTTTTCAGGCCGCAGCTTGCGTTCAGCCGAGTGGGGGAAAAAAAAGAAAACTTTCCCCTCAATGTCCAGCCACAGTCAACCAGCATTCTTGAGATATTAAAAACACCCCACCCCACTCCTTCTTGAGCATTGAGGGAACGTTGTAGCGATAACAGTTTTGCAAGAGATCAGAGCAGTAACAACAGACATATGTGAACAAAGCCAGGAGCTGTTCTCCTTAGTTTCCACTATATTAAAATTTTTCAATTGAATAAAGCTGGAGTAGTTTTAGTAGAGGTTATAAAAGTAGATGTTCAGACGTTCTGTTTTTAATGTGTCACTGGATACTTTTTTATCCAATCAATTTCACAGTGGAAGCAGGCAGCAGGGATTTGCCTGTATAATGTGTTATTCTTCAAAGGCAGAACCAGCCTTGTTGATAGAGGTACGTTGACGTGTAAGACGGGACAAAGCTCATATCAGTGCCTTGTCAGATTGTTCCTGGCAATTTAAAAGCCTTGAGAAATATATGGTCGGAATTAAGACATTTTTGCCTGGCTGGCAGCCAAATAAGCATTTTTCTGTCTTTTTTTCCCCTTTTTCCTTTATTATTCAGATTCCTTTTTACTTACCTATACAGCCACGGGGATTGTCTACAGCTAGATTCCAGTATAGAGGTTTACACCTGTCACACAGGGTTCCCTCTACATTTGCTAGGCAGCGGCAAGAGCCCTGAAACAACAGATAAGGAGTCTGAGAATTGTTGAGACTGGTAGCTACTGTTGAAAGCCTTATATTTGTTTAAAATCAGAGCGATAAAATCAACTGCAAGTGCCTGCATTTTCTATAAAGATGTTTCTTTACACTGAAACTTCGCA